>NC_056732.1:56405815-56705815 GCF_019279795.1 Protopterus annectens
GTATTATCGAAGCTCATTTTGTCGACACCATAACATTGAAAGCTTACTTACTTGAACTCCCGGAACAGCAAAAATGGCTTCCGGGAATGTGACCATTTTGCCCTTTTCCCCACATTAGTAAAATCATGGAGTTGGAATATTTAGTTAGGAGGGTGTGGAGGGTGAAGGCCCCCACGTTGGTGGGTTTTGTGTAGTTCATTTTGCTGGTTTTCAGTGATGGCCAAGTGTTACATTCTTGGAAGCTATTTTTGCTCTTCTGGGAGTTCGAGTAAGTATGTTTTCAATGTTATGATGTTGACAAAATGAGCTTTGATAATATGATACAATCTGCACTCTGCATTTCTTAATATTTCCTGTCTATACCTGTGAGACCACTCACATTCCAAGATAATATGGAAAGAGTCCCCATTATGATAAGAAGTCATTATTCCCATATATTATACATGGCAGCTTTTTTAAATGTCTAATTTCAACTTTTATGATACATACGCCTATTAATGTTTAGCATTAATACTTTATAGAGGTTTTTTATCATCAACATGGGAGCCTATGTCACATTTTACAAGACTGTTTTAATAAAACACATCAAAAACACACCCCATATCACCCTCATAACCTGTTAACTTAATGCAAACACACATAACTATGTACATCTTCAAATAATGAAGTTTAACCCTCCTAACAGGAACATTTCAGCCAAATTTCCAGCTGCTAACACAGGCCCTAATTATCCTGATATTGAGGTTATCCATGCTAAGATGCATGTTATTGCCTCTGGTTCTGCTTACATTAACTTATGTCTGCTTTTTTATCTTTATTCCCCCCAGGTGTGAAAACAACTTGCATGCTTTCATAAATCATTAACTTTTAGCATTGAAGAAACCAGTGTTCTGTCTTTTATTGTCCTATTATTAGCTCATCTCAATGGAACCATAAGAGAAAAAAATGTAGCCCTCTGCTGTATCCCAAAAGACAAGCTGATGCATTTATTGCTAAGGAAAACTTTTCATTATATTTGATGTTCTCATGTTTACTTGATTCCACTTAAAATTTGTTATTATATTAAGCCAAGGTTCTTAGTCCAGACATTCACCTGTGCAAAAGTAGGAGAAAATATATCAGCTCTGCATATAGTATGATCTGTGTACTTTTGCACCCCATCACCCACCTCAGTAACCCAAGATTACAGCCTATTAACTTAAATGTGCTTCTGTTTAGTTTTTCTTCTTTTTGTGCACTGTGATGGTTACATTTGTTAATACCAAAAAAGAAGAAAGAAAGAAAGAAAGAGAAGAGGAAGAAAAACAGGCATCTGTTCACTTAGTAACTTTATCACATACAAGAACAACTAAAATATTTTACTATTAAATATGCAATTTATATTGTGTAAAGTTTAATGGAAATATTGTTAAGACTAGAAATTGTTTTATTTACAGTTAACTTTTTTCTTTTTCTTCCCCTCCCCTTAGAGTGCTTTCAGACATTAATGACATGAAGTAAGGTAAATGCTTTTTATTTCCCCACAAGTTTAACAAAGTCAAAAAAGTCCACTCTTTCCATGTATTCTTATACAGCCATATCAGAGATATGATTGATGCTTTGCAGCCTCACATTTATTAATTAATTTTCTTGTTGACAATCTTGTTCCTGTTCTCTTCCATCTCCCAGCTCCAGATTTTGCTTCAGTTCCAAGCTACTCCCAGTTCTTCTGGTCAACTCCTGTGCTTTTCTCTGTCTCTCTCAAGCATATACCTTTGGAAAAGTGGAAAAGGTTTCACTGGCAAAGTCTTTTTATGAGTATTATTGTCAGAAGAATTAGAAGTAGTATCCCCTTCTGCTTGATGGCTCACTTTTTGTTGGACAAACTTTTGCATTTCCTCCTTAGGCTGTACTTCAAAGAATGACATTGATCCTCCAGGTAAAAAATATTCTGAAGACAGCTGGACACATCGGCTTGAATCTTACACCTGTTTCTCCACATTCCCTGATTACTGGAATATATTTGTTTCTGTTCTGCCTGGTGTACAGTGAAAAATCATTTTCAACACTCTACTGTCTACAATTTTTAATACTTCGCCCTTTTGCCACAGTTTTATCAGGATCAGTTCTTTCTGTTGGTATGTTTGCATCTTTACTAGTAAAGGCCTTAGCTGCTTTCTCATGGACAAATTTGGAGCATACATGTGGTGTACCCTTTCAATTAACAGTTGCTTATTTGTGCCTTTATAAAATTAATGCAGTCTATTCCTTGTAGTTTCTCTGATATAGCAGAAAATCTCAGATTTTCCCTATGTGTTCTGTCATTTAATTCTACCATTTTTTAACAATCTCTTCTTGAGCAGTCCTATGTTCAGTCAGCCGTTTCTCCATTTCACTCTCTGATTTTTGCAGTTTTATCAGCTCATCTGCTTAAAGCTTCTTCCGTTTTTTTTTATTCTTTTATTTTAGTTGATATACCTCTTCAGTATTTTGTTTATTTTAGTCAGCTCTGATCACATTTGACTTACTTTTTTCCCCCTCTAGTTTACTGGAAATCCTGTCTTGCACCAAAACTGGAGCTTGAACTGTTTTTTGCTGAACAGCTGCAGGATTCATCCCAGTCAGTGTTTTCTCTCCACCTTTTCTAGTTGATTTTCTTTTAGGTTCTCTTAGTTTCTTCTTTGCTGTCATCCAAGCAGTGTACTTACCAGCCAGTAACTGAATATTACTTAAGCTGGCAATATCTGTTAGCTGTTGTTTCTCGGTCTCTGTTTTCACACTGGGATAGCTGAACTTGTTCAATGTGCTACCAACTTAGAAGTTCCTGTTTAGGGTAAGTTTTGAGAATTGTTAGCTATTGTTCCTAAGTCTCCTAGTATAGCTAAAGAAGGATTTGTAGTTAACTTTAGCTTCATAAACTAGTCTAAATTCATGGGTTACTTTACAAGTCCTAATAGTAATTTTCAGTTCCCCTGTAATGTTTTTTAAACTATCCTTATTTTAAGGAGATTTTGATTTGCTGTATAATTTAAATATTTTTTCATCTATTTAATGGTTTGTTTTGAGCTTTGCAACTATGTACCCCGAGGCTATCCTTCTATGTATAGCTAATGCTATAGTACAAGATACCTAAGGAAATGCACACTGACTAGAGAATGGCATTTATGTCCAGAATAATGCACTAGATGTGCTGTTGCTTGAAGGTCAAACAATTAAAAAACATCAGTGTACCATTCCAAGACAGATGGGTTGATTGATCATTTTAACCAAATATTAAAATAGAAACCGAGAAAAAAGTTATTGAAGATGTTTAAAGTCTGGAAGTAGGTAATACCATACAGTACAGTTTTGTACCTACCATAAATGTAGATGTTCGAGGATTCCCTTGCTGCAGTCCTGACAATTGGGGTATAGTCCGCGTCCCAGTCGGCCCGAATACCAGAGTATAAGGCTGACGTCGGTCATGGCGCCTTAGACTGACGTCAGTACGTCAGGGTACTAATGCGCATGACCGACGTCATTTCCTCAGTCTTTTCTTGCCCCAGATGTCAGAAGACCCAAAAAGACAAGTCCCAAAAACAACCTGCACCAAAAAACATGTACAATATATACAGTAATATATACACAAAATATAAGCAAGTAAACTCACCTACACAACCACCCTGAAACACAGAGGGAAGGAGGGAGGGTAAATTGGACTGCAGCAAGGAATCCTCGAACATCTACATTTATGGTAGGTACAAAACTGTACTATGTTCTTCGCCTTCCCTTGCTGCAGTCCTGACAATTGGGTAGAATCCCAAAGCAGAGGTAAGGGAGGCTGGCAAATTATAAAGTAGCAGGAGCTGACAACATGCCTTGTAAAACAGCTGTGGCAAAACCAGCTCTAGTCTTAGAGTATATAGGCAGGTGATAATGCCTAGAGAAAGTATGCACTGAACTCCAAGTAGCTGCCTCCAGAATATCCTTAGTTGCCACCCCTTAGAAATGCTGTTGAAGTGGCAGTAGCCCTAGTGGAATGAGGCCTAATCCCAGCTGGAACCTCTTTGCCATGATGGGAATAACAAAATGCAATGCAAAAGCCAATCCACCTAGAAATAGTTTGTTTTGACACAGGCTTGCCCTGTGAACTTAAAGCAAAAGAAACAAGTAACTGCTGAGACTGCCTAAAATCTTTAGTCCTGCTCAAATAATAACGCAATTGCCTGTGTACATCTAAAGTGTGCAAAATCTTTTCCCCTTTATTTTGAGGATCTGCAAAAAACGTAGGCAAATGAATAGTTTGGTTTAAAGCCACACTAGAAACCACCTTAGGCATAAAGGAAGGATTAGCACGTAATGATACCCTGTCCTTATGGAAAATCAAAAAGGGCTCTACTGCCATAAGGGCCTGCAACTCAGACACCCTTCTTGCAGAAGTAATAGCCAACAGAAAAGCAGTCTTCCATGACAAATATTTCAATTCAGCAGTAGCTGCAGGCTCAAAAGGTTGTAGAGTAAGTTTTTCCAACACAAAATTGAGATCCCAAGCAGGAGTAGGAGCACTACGTGGGGGTCTTATATTCTTTGCGCCTCTAAGAAACTGCTTGAACAAAGGATGCGAAAACAAAGGTGGGTCACAATCATAGTGAGCTGAAATTGCTGCAGCATGAATCTTTATGGACTGTGTTAAAATTGGGATGAGAGAGTGTGTTTTCTTAAGAGATTAATAGAATGGTCCTTTTTATAGTTTCAGTTGTTTTGCAAGGAAATATGAAAAAAGCCTGCAGCAGTAGTTTTTTTTTTCTAGTCACAAAACCTACATCATTTTATGGACTGGCTGTCTTTGCTGCATTATTTTTTACCACTTCTGTAGATGTAGTGAGCATAATTGGCACAATTTTCTCCATGCTATAAAGGATCCTGAATTGTACTTTTCTGCATTTGAAAGACCTTTAACTGTGTGAATGCTTTTCTCCTGTTGGAGTGACAGCATTCCTGTGATGGAGGTTAGAAGTTTTGTGTGGAGTACGTCTGTATTTGCCTCTTTGCCAAGATGATAATTGTAGAAGAATCACTTAATGGTCTAAGTGATCTCTGGTTATTTTTCCTTGTTCTAGGCTTCCTAAGTTTGGCAACAATCCTTTCTATTTTCTGTTGTCAAAGTCATTATGCCTAATATTTTTGTGCTCTGGAGTTATTGTCAGAAACATTTGTCTAACACCAGTCTTCCCAAACTCATGCATATTATCCAGGTATTACCTTATTTTCTCTTTAGTACTCTGCAAGTCTACCTCTTACTGTTCTGTAAGAATTCCCTTACTTTGTAATATTTTAACCTTTGTCAGCCACTGTAAATAATTCTTATGACTTCTTTAACCAGATCAATTTTTCTTTCATTTCTACCTTATTTTTAAACTGTAAGTTCTGGAGTACTTTCTTCCTTCCCTAACAACTCCTGGATAATTGCCATTACTCATTCCTTAAATTCCGCTCTTTACAGCAGGTAGTTGGGGAAGCACCAGTGTCTCATCTTTACTTCACTATTCTGCATTTTCATCTTAGTATTTTTTGGCACATGATCTAAAAGAGTTATTAGATGTCTGTCAAAATTCCCAATTAAATGCACATGTTCCTGTGAAATATGTCCGCCTAATCTAGCCCAGTTATTGTATTTTGTTGAATGATATGTAAATTCTTTCCAAGTTCTGACTACTGACGTCATGTTTTTCATACCATATATTTTCCTAAATTTCTTCAGAAATCGACCCTCTTTTGTTATATTTTTCCCTTCTAGGTCCCCCAAATACATAAATGATATTCTCTATTGGAGGCTGAGTATTTCTCCCAATTTTTTAAGTTCCATAATAGCAGTTTTAGGTAGAATATAAATACATGCCAGCGTAATTCTCATCCCTTGCCAGTAACCCCTCACCACCACAAATCTGCCTTTATTATCTTTTTTTCCTCTTCTATCACCACTGGAGCTCCTCTAGCAATTAATAGAAGTACTCCACTTTTTCTTTGCCCTGATATTCTACAGACTATCCATCCTGAAATCCTTTCTTTATCAAATTCACATGCACAGCTCCTTCCAAATGTGTCTCCTGGGGTCTACTTCATTATATCAAAGTACTATATTATCGAAGCTCATTTTGTCGACACCATAACATTGAAAGCTTACTTACCTGAACTCCCGGAACAGCAAAAATGGCTTCCGGGAATGTGACCATTTTGCCCTTTTCCCCACATTAGTAAAATCGTGGAGTTGGAATATTTAGTTAGGAGGGTGTGGAGGGTGAAGGCCCCCACGTTGGTGGGTTTTGTGTAGTTCATTTTGCTGGTTTTCAGTGATGGCCAAGTGTTACATTCTTGGAAGCTATTTTTGCTCTTCTGGGAGTTCGAGTAAGTACGTTTTCAATGTTATGATGTTGACAAAATGAGCTTTGATAATATGATACAATCTGCACTCTGCATTTCTTAATATTTCCTGTCTATACCTCTGAGACCACTCACATTCCAAGATAATATGGAAAGAGTCCCCATTATGATAAGAAGTCATTATTCCCATATATTATACATGGCAGCTTTTTTAAATGTCTAATTTCAACTTTTATGATACATACGCCTATTAATGTTTAGCATTAATACTTTATAGAGGTTTTTTATCATCAACATGGGAGCCTATGTTACATTTTACAAGACTGTTTTAATAAAAAACATCAAAAACACACCCCAGATCACCCTCATAACCTGTTAACTTAATGCAAACACACATAACTATGTACATCTTCAAATAATGAAGTTTAACCCTCCTAACAGGAACATTTCAGCCAAATTGCCAGCTGCTAACACAGGCCCTAATTATCCTGAAATTGAGGTTATCCATGCTAAGATGCATGTTATTGCCTCTGGTTCAGTTCAGGGCCCTGCCCTTTGGTCTCACTACAGCCCCCCCGAGTGTTCACCAAATGCATGGCAGTGGTCGCCGATCATTTGAGGGGCCAGGGATTCCAGGTGTTTCCGTATTTAGACGACTGGCTCCTGACTGCCACCACCAGGCATCTACTTCTCTTAGCCAGAGACTACACCTTACGAACCTGTCAGGCTCTAGGCATCTCGGTAAATTACGAAAAGTCTGTCTTGTCGCCTTGTCAATCTATTACTTTTATAGGCGCAAGGTTAGACACAGTCAGTCTGTCAGCCAGACTCACAGAACAAAGAGTAGCAGACATTCACAAGCAGGTTTCCCTTCTCTTACGACAAAACAAGATCAAGGTCAGACTGGTTTTGAAAGTCCTAGGGACTATGGCGGCAGCTATTCCTCTCCTCCCCTTAGCCCGCTTTTACATGAGGATCCTACAGTGGATGTTTTTCACTCAGTGGTCTTTTCAACTTCTACCAATGTCCCACACTATCAGCATAACTCAGTCATGCAGGAATCATCTTCTATGGTGGGTCACATCCCCCCAACTTCTTCTAGGAAGACCCTTCACCCCCCCGCCCCCGGCTGCAACTCTGACAACGGACGCCTCCCTGATAGGGTGGGGGGGGGCATTACCAGGGCAGGACAGTCCAGGGCACGTGGCAGCCGATCGAGTGCCACTTGCACATAAATGTTCTAGAGATGAGAGCAGTGCTTCTAGCGTTGCAAGCCCTTCAAGACTCTCTTCCCAAGGGAACTATAGCAATTCAGATGGACAATATGTCCGTAGTGTGGTACATCAACAAACAAGGCGGAACCAAATCTTACCCCTTATGTCAAGAAGCACTCAGACTGTGGCAATGGGCGATCTCTTCTCAGCGCTTCCTGATAGCAATACACATTCCCGGCAAGTCCAATGTGATAGCAGACAGATTGAGCAGAGCAATCCTCATGCCTCATGAGTGGTCTCTGAAGAAATCAGTATTGGAAGAAGTTTTTCGAACTTGAGGCCATCCTTGCTGCGATCTTTTTGCCACTCCCCAAAACAGCAAGTGTACCGAGTTCTTCACCCTCTTTCCCCTACCAGGTCATCCTATCAGAGATGCTTTAGCTCACGATTGGCCTCTGGGGCTCCTGTATGCCTTTCCCCCCTTCCCACTGATACCTCAGCTGATTCGGAAAGCCATTGCTCTGAAGGCCTTAATGATCCTCATTGCCCCTTATTGGCCTCAACAAGTTTGGCTTCCCTTTCTTCATCGTTACCTTTTGGCACAACCATGGCATCTGGACCCAGTTCCAGATCTATTGATCCATCAATTGGGTCAACTGCACCAATCCCTTTCTTCTCTGAACCTCACAGCGTGGTTCCTCCAATTCCAACCTTAGCCAGGCTTCCCCTAATATCTCACTCAGTTAGAGATATTTTGATAGCTTCTCATAAGTCTTCTACCCGGAAGATTTATAGCAGCAAATGAAAACGTTTCTCTTTATGGGCAGTGCCCAAGAATATAGACCCCTTTACTGCTCCTATTCAGTCCATTCTTGATTTCCTAGCTGAGCTTTTCCAAGCAGGCTCTTCTCCTTCTACTATCAGAGTTCAATTGGCGGCTATATCTAATTTTCATGTGGGAGTGTCAGAGTCAACTATCATGTCCCACAAACTCTGTAAAGCCTTTCTGAAAGGAGTCTTTCTTCTTAAGCCCCCTGTTAAGGATCCACCTCCTCCATGGGATCTGAACTTGGTTCTAGCATCTTTGATTCTACCCCCCTTTGAACCTGCAGCTTCATGTTCTATGAAGTTGCTGTCTTGGAAAACGCTTTTTCTAATAGCCATCACTTCGGCTAGAAGGGTTTCGGAACTTCATGCTCTATGCTGTCGTCCTCCGTATCTAATTTTTCACAAAGATAGTGTTTCCTTGCGTACCAATCCATCTTTTTTGCCTAAAGTGGCCTCTCAAACAAACCTGAATCAAACTATTGATCTTCCAGTTTTTTTCCCCAATTATGGCAACAGGTCAGAACAAAAATTGCACTCTTTAGATGTTCATCGCCAACTAAGGTATTATTTGGACAGGACTAAACAGTTCAGAAAAACAGACCAACTGTTTGTTTCCTATGCGGAAGGCAAGATGGGTCTTCCAGTCTCTAAAGTGTCACTTTCGAGATGGCTTACTTCTATGATTACCTATGTTTATGAGATCAGACACCAACAATTGCCCTGTAAGCCTAGAGCTCACTCTACAAGGGCATTAGCCACATCCATAGCCTTTCAGGATAGGCTTCCTATTGATTCTATTTGTTCAGCAGCAACTTGGGCTTCACCTCATACCTTCATTTCTCATTACAAGTTGGACATAGCCTCCAGAGACCATGCCAACTTTGGTTCCACTGTTCTCAAGAGTCTGTTCTGTTAGGCCACCGGGACAAGGTGCTAGGACGGTCCCATCCAGCAAGAATGAAGCCGAGGTAGACAACTTAACATTAAGAAGTTATGTACCTACCATAACGTTCCATGTTAGTTGTCTTCTTCTCGCCTTCTTTCAAGGCCCCACCCTCCTTCCCCCTAGCCTGGACAGACCTAGAGGAGATTATTTGTGACCTCTCTAATCCTTTCTCCCACTGTTTTACCACCTCTATATTTTCCTCTGTTAGGTTTAAGTCACCTCACAGTCAGCCCTATAGAGGTGGATTACCCTTCTCCATGTTATGGAGCTTTTTTCTTGCTTGGCCTAGCTTTCAAACGAGATCTGAGGAGTTACCGCCTAGCATTGTGGGATATGGGGGAGCCTCGAGCCGGTGGAATTAGCTCTTGAGCTTTAGTATTGGCAGTGGGGCCGAGGATCGGCTCCGAACCCATCCAGCAAGAAAGAAGGCGAGAAGAAGACAACTAACATGGAGCGTTATGGTAGGTGCATAACTTCTTATTATTAGATTAAGCCAAGGTTCTTAGTCCAGACATTCACCTGTGCAAAAGTAGGAGAAAATATATCAGCTCTGCATATAGTATGATCTGTGTACTTTTGCACCCCATCACCCACCTCAATAACCCAAGATTACAGCCTATTAACTTAAATGTGCTTCTGTTTAGTTTTTCTTCTTTTTGTGCACTGTGATGGTTACATTTGTTAATACCAAAAAAGAAGAAAGAGAAGAGGAAGAAAAACAGGCATCTGTTCACTTAGTAACTTTATCACATACAAGAACAACTAAAATATTTTACTATTAAATATGCAATTTATATTGTGTAAAGTTTAATGGAAATATTGTTAAGACCAGAAATTGTTTTATTTACAGTTAACTTTTTTCTTTTTCTTCCCCTCCCCTTAGAGTGCTTCCAGACATTAATGACATGAAGTAAGGTAAATGCTTTTTATTTCCCCACAAGTTTAACAAAGTCAAAAAAGTCCACTCTTTCCATGTATTCTTATACAGCCATATCAGAGATATGATTGATGCTTTGCAGCCTCACATTTATTAATTAATTTTCTTGTTGACAATCTTGTTCCTGTTCTCTTCCATCTCCCAGCTCCAGATTTTGCTTCAGTTCCAAGCTACTCCCAGTTCTTCTGGTCAACTCCTGTGCTTTTCTCTGTCTCTCTCAAGCATATACCTTTGTAAAAGTGGAAAAGGTTTCACTGGCAAAGTCTTTTTATGAGTATTATTGTCAGAAGAATGAGAAGTAGTGTCCCCTTCTGCTTGATGGCTCACTTTTTGTTGGACAAACTTTTGCATTTCCTCCTTAGGCTGTACTTCAAAGAATGACATTGATCCTCCAGGTAAAAAATATTCTGAAGACAGCTGGACACATCAGCTTGAATCTTACACCTGTTTCTCCACATTCCCTGATTACTGGAATATATTTGTTTCTGTTCTGCCTGGTGTACAGTGAAAAATCATTTTCAACACTCTACTGTCTACAATTTTTAATAATTCGCCCTTTTGCCACAGTTTTATCAGGATCAGTTCTTTCTGTTGGTATGTTTGCATCTTTACTAGTAAAGGCCTTAGCTGCTTTCTCATGGACAAATTTGGAGCATACATGTGGTGTACCCTTTCAATTAACAGTTGCTTATTTGTGCCTTTATAAAATTAATGCAGTCTATTCCTTGTAATTTCTCTGATATAGCAGAAAATCTCAGATTTTCCCTATGTGTTCTGTCATTTAATTCTACCATTTTTTAACAATCTCTTCTTGAGCAGTCCTATGTTCAGTCAGCCGTTTCTCCATTTCAGTCTCTGATTTTTGCAGTTTTATCAGCTCATCTGCTTAAAGCTTCTTCCATTTTTTTTATTCTTTTATTTTAGTTGATATACCTCTTCAGTATTTTGTTTATTTTAGTCAGCTCTGATCACATTTGACTTACTTTTTTCCCCCTCTAGTTTACTGGAAACCCTGTCTTGCACCAAAACTGGAGCTTGAACTGTTTTTTGCTGAACAGCTGCAGGATTCATCCCAGTCAATGTTTTCTCTCCACCTTTTCTAGTTGATTTTCTTTTAGGTTCTCTTAGTTTCTTCTTTGCTGTCATCCAAGCAGTGTACTTACCAGCCAGTAACTGAATATTACTTAAGCTGGCAATATCTGTTAGCTGTTGTTTCTCGGTCTCTGTTTTCACACTGGTAGAGCTGAACTTGTTCAATGTGCTACCAACTTAGAAGTTCCTGTTTAGGGTAAGTTTTGAGAATTGTTAGCTATTGTTCCTAAGTCTCCTAGTATAGCTAAAGAAGGATTTGTAGTTAACTTTAGCTTCATAAACTAGTCTAAATTCATGGGTTACTTTACAAGTCCTAATAGTAATTTTCAGTTCCCCTGTAATGTTTTTTAAACTATCCTTATTTTAAGGAGATTTTGATTTGCTGTATAATTTAAAGATTTTTTCATCTATTTAATGGTTTGTTTTGAGCTTTGCAACTATGTACCCCGAGGCTATCCTTCTATGTATAGCTAATGCTATAGTACAAGATACCTAAGGAAATGCACACTGACTAGAGAATGGCATTTATGTCCAGAATAATGCACCAGCTGTGCTGTTGCTTGAAGGTCAAATAATTAAAAAACATCAGTGTACCATTCCAAGACAGATGGGTTGATTGATCATTTTAACCAAATATCAAAATAGAAACCGAGAAAAAAGTTATTGAAGATGTTTAAAGTCTGGAAGTAGGTAATACAATACCTGCTGTTTGCCATTAGACAAGTATGACATCACTCGTCTGGAACCAGGTAATACCATACATCCTGTTTGCCATTAGAGAGGTTACGAGGTATCACAACACTCAGAAGTATATCTCTTAGCTGCCCCTGATTTTCAGGGACATCCCTGCTTTTGACTCAGATTTTAATTCTGTCCCTCTTAATCCCTCTCAAAACTGATGACTTTTGGCAGAAAGGTAGTGAACTATATTTAATAAATAATGACAACAATTAGAGTTATAGACTTCTTTTAGTTCAGAAAATGTATATTTATTCACATATTAGTATTTTGTCAATGTTTCAAGTTATTAGTACTAATATTTTAAAAGTGTCCCTAATTATTTCTGGATTCATCCCTGATTGGTTGAGAGCTATGCTCAGAAGGTTCAATTCTTTTGAGTTACTATATGGTAGACACACTTGTAGCTTGTTTAATATTGTCAGAAGAACTTGGGAAGAAGAGAAAAACCCATCTAAAAGTATCATAGTACAAACCACTTCAAATTTATCAAGGATAGATCCTGCCTACTTAACCTGGCTGACTTCTTTGAAAAAAGTTACTGTAGAAATGGATGAGGGCAAATCAGTACACACCAAATATCTAGACCTTCCAAGACATTCCACATGATCCTACACTCAGAAATCATAGATAGATTATCCAAATTACATGTAAATCCATATGTAACACTTTGGATAGCAAACCATAAAATAAGGGTGGATGGTTCTACCTCCTCCAAAACACCTGTCACTGGTGGTGTACCCCATGGTTCAGTCCGTGGGCCACTCCTCTTTGGCATTTACTTCACGGAGGTCAAAGCTAATATTAAGGGTTTTTGGCTGACCAACTCTGCAGATGACTGCAAACTTAGTCCCATCATAAACTCCACAGAAAGCACCATGATCCTCAAGAGGGCCTTTCCAAAACAAATAGCTTTTGCCAAAACCATACTACTGTATTTTCAAATGATATATTATATTTTTCTGCATTTTATCATTATAATGCGCCATTGCTTTGCACTGACCTTGTTGCTGATTTTTCTAAATTGTAGTCATTTTAAAAGTGTATCTTTCTAGCTAGTCGCCTCATAGCAAGACGTTGTCCTGTTCGATTCTCAGCTAGAGCGTCTTCTGTGTGGAGGCATACGTGAATGGGGTGTGCCTTCCTTGAAGGTTGTGCGTCAGGGCTGTTAACCCGGTACGTAAAAATTCATTACCAATCATTAGCGGACCGGAGTTCCGCTGTGGCGAACCCTAACTGGGAAAAGCCGAAAGACACAAACAAACAAAATTTTTCTAGCTAGTTTATATGAGTGTCCTGTTTGAATTCACTTTGGGCTAATTGTAGTGTGGTTTTATATTAAGAAGGACTGGGACTGGATTTCTAGTGGCAGAAGAAGGTTGGGAATCACACTGGGAGACTTTACGTGATACTGCTTGATTGGTCAGAGAGCAGTTTGCTATGTTTAGTCAGTTTACCCTGCTTCTGTAAATTTGGAAACATTTGCACAGCTCTTAGCTGATTTCAACAGAGCTCACAAATACTTGGTGTCCAGCCCACTGTTTCCTAACTGGCTTGTATTGAGTGCCATCCTAGCACAGATACACACTTTAAACTGAATTTTTGCACTTTTATAAGATATATAAGTTATTGCTGCTGTATTTTTAGATTATTTGTTGAATTTTTTTCTGCTTTGTTTAGTAAGTTTTCTCTGCCTCTATACATTTTGAGTATTTATGTGACCTGCAGTGGTGGTTAGCAATGCTTGGGATATAAGCAGGCACATAAAATTGAAATTTTCCTTATAGAACAACCACTGAAATTTCCACAGTACTTAGTTGTGCAAAGAGCAACTATTTTACTCGCCTAAGACCTCACATAGCACTACACCCTTTCATTCAATAACTCTGACTCTAATCTCTCATATATCCAAACTCTGCCATACCACAGCTCTCTGAACTAAAAGTAACATCCTCTCAGCATCCTTCCTTCTTGACATGTCTATTGCAACCCACAAACTGTAGCTTCACCTCTTACTTCCTTATCTATGGTCATCCAGCCTTCCTCTTCTCATACTCTGACACCCGCCCTACCATGCTTCTCATCTTTATCTTCTATTCTCCCATCTGTCCTCCTATCAGACTAAACTATCTCCCCTAAATGTAGTTATTTATTTATTTTACATTTGTTTACCAGGAGTGTCTGACTGGGCTGGTAGCCTGCTTTCAGTGGAAGCCTAGGGAGAAAAGCTTCAAGGTACAATATTATTACTATGACATACATAAAACACATAAGGTTAACACTCATTTATATTGTAGGTATTATGCAGTAATACTAATTCAGATTATTTATATGCTTAGGACAAACATAGAGGAAAAAATAGTCTGAGAGGGTCAGATGTAGAGAGAAGGTAATTTAGGTACCATAGTAGAAGTTGGGTATAAGTTGTTTGTAAAAAAACAAGCTGCACTGATAGAATCCCAACATCAATGGGTTGTATTAAAAAAGAAAGAAAGAAGTTCATGGTAAAAAAAATTAGGAGGTGCAATGCTCAGCAGAGTAAAGAAAAATCCACCATCAACCTAAACCAGCAACTTAGGGGCTAATCAAGTCTACCAAAGCCAAATCTGAAGTAAAATTAGCCTCACAGGGCAAGAACAAAGCTTTCTTCAGCTATGTCAGTAACCTCAAAAGCAATATACAGCATCATACCTCTCAACTGCCCCTGATTTTCAGGGACGTCCCTGATTTTGACTCAAATTTTAGTTCTGTCCCTCTTAATCCCTCATAAAACTAGTGACTTTTGGAGGAAATGTGGTGAATTGCACTTAATGAATAATGACAATAATTAAGAGTTATAGACTTTTTTCACTTCAGAAAATGTGCATTAATTCATATGCTCTGATTCTGTCAATGTTTCAAGTTAATAGCACTAATATTTTACAAGTGTCCCTGATTGTCCCTAATTTTTTCGTGACTTGTCCCTGATTCTGTTGAAATTTGTCCCAGATTGGTTGAGAGGTCTGAGCAATGTGCTGAATTCATTGTAAATGTGTGCCCCCTATACAGAGTCAGAAGACATAGTAAACCTCCTGACCAACAAACTTAGTTCCAATTTTACCCTCCTCTCCCCTCCAGATGCCCCTCAGTAAATACCCACATCCATTACTCCCCCAACTATTACTAGAAGCAGGTATTCAAGTTGCTCTCCAAGGCCAAGAACACTGCATCAATGGGTTCCGATAATATCCCAGAATGCATCCTTAATAGCATCATATATGAACTATCAAGCCCACTAGAATTATTATTTAACCACAACCTCTAAACAGACTTCACGACAAATTAATGGAGGAATGCAATGGTTATTCTGCTACACTAGGGCGGGCCATCCACTGACCTGGGGAATTATCAGCCCATAAGTCTGACTAGCCTGATAAGCAAAGCTATGAAGCAAATAATCATCAATGCCCTAAATGATGATATAGATAACATAAAAACATTGGACCCAAATCAGTTTGGGTTTGTCAAGTGCAGGTCTTGTCAATTCAACCTAGTGGACTTCTTTGGGAAGGTCACAATAGTAATCGACAAGAGCAAAGTGGTGCATACTGACTACCTCAACCTGGCCAAGGCATTTAACACAATGCCACACTTAGACATTGCAGTAAAGCTCATTAAAGTAGGTACATCAACCACTGGATAGCCAGCTGGCTTACATATGGGACCCATGAAGTTAGAATAGGGGAGTCTACCTTCACAAAAAGGCTGGTTATTAGTGGGATACCTCAGGGCTCAGTGCTGGGTTGCTCCTGTTTGGAATCTACTTCTCTAAAGTCAAAGCTAATGTCAAGGGCATCTGACTGACCAAGTTCACAGAAGGTTACAAATTGGGTGCAGTCATTGAATTCCCCCCAAACCACAAATATCTTCCAAGAATACCTGACACAAACTAATAACTGGTGTTAGAGTCACGCTCTAAAACTCATTTCCAGTCATAGTATCTTTTGGAAAAATGCTCCCTACAGTCAGGGGTATGGGAACCTATGTCAATAACGAACTATCCATTGATCATCACATGTCCACTATTGTAAGGAAGCTCTTTGCCATCACACAGTTTACATCTAAAGGTATGACATCCAGGTCCAGTGATATAATCACTCCACTGTCCTTGGTTTTTAATAGGCTGATCACTGAGTATAATGACCTTTTTGTTATGTACTTGTCCAAGCACATGTCAGAGCCGTAACAACCACAGTGATTCTTCACTAAGAAAATCAAGGGCCTAAGTCATAAGTTATGTGACCCTTCTCAAAGCCCTGTCCCTCTTCTCAGTGTCATAAAGGCTATGGAGAGGAGATCTCTGTCTCGCATATAGAGCCTAAACAGATCCATCTCATCAGGCGTATTATAAATTCACAATTCCAGTGGTGGAAAACACTGACTCAAGATATCTTAATCTCTTCTGTAACATAAATAGAATATGTTCAAGGAATAGATATGTTTCACAGAAACTTCCACTTATATGGAACTGTCTTCCACTCTACATAAAGTTAAACTGCCTAGCTTGCTCTAGTTAATTTTTAATTTTTTTATTTTTTATTTAACATTTGTTGACCGGGAATGTCCGACTAGGTTCCACAGAGCCTGTTTTCAGTGGAGGCCCGGGGAGAAATGCTCCAGATAAACATAATTTTTATGAATGGAAGGGTAACCACAAATTCACCCCAGTTTAGTATACTTGTTCCTCATGATTAGGGGCAACATATAAATGTCCCACCATATCCAAGTTCTGCCCATTGCTGGGTTATTTGAGTACAAAAAATAAGGACTAAAGACTACCACAGGAATGTAAGATTAGCCTTTTTAAGATTGTTTTCAGATCAATACCCTTGTAAGACCTATGAATTACACCAGCTTACAAGATGGGCTAAAAATGGTGATGACCATCTTACAGAATAACAAGGAAAGAGTTCAGGCTACATAAGGGGAGTATAACAGAAATGTAACGACCAGAGATTTAAAGCTTAAGATCAGATGTTAGTTTTGGCCCCTGCTGTAGAAAACACGTTGACTAAATGGCAGGGTCTATCTGAAATTGCGTAAAAATAAAGTGATGTAAATTATAGGGTTTGTCAGATTGCTAAGGAAAAAGCCAGAACAGATGTATCATATCAATGTTCTGAAACAATGGAAAGAAGTACAGACCACTGTAGTTGGCTTAACAGTAGAAACTGATGGAACTGCTACAGAAGAAAACTGACTTCTATACCTAAAGTTCAGGTAGATGACATACTATCTAAGTCAGACAAACAAGAGATAAGGGAGTTTCTGTTAAGGAACTAGGGCGTATTTTCAGTAAGTACAGTTGTGTACACTTACCATAAATGTAGATGTTTGAGTGTATTCACTGTTGCAGTGATCATATTTGGGTTATCTCTGCCAGGGTAGCCCTCGGCCAGCCCGAATACCAGAGACTTAGTATTTCTGCGTCAGTTGCTGTCGCTTGAGGACTGACGTCAGGTCGTCAGTAGTATAAAATAAGGCAGCTGATGCCATTACATCAGTTTTTTGGGTCTACTTTAATTAAACAAAAGCAGAATACGTCGATTACGAATCCGTCGACACATAAACAGCGAAATGCAATAATGTCGAACATGCAAAACCGCGAAATTTAACCATCAAAACCGCAACAGTCGACCAACCCCACCGCCTGTAACATACTACCTACGCAAACACAACAACAAAAAATAAAAAAAACACTAACCAAAACCCTACTACTAACCCTAAATTAAAGCACCAAAACCCCACATGTAACTCTACACTATACCCCACATACACAACTATCTATGCACTACCCTTAACCCCTCCCTAACCTTAAGGTCCGTAACTACCGCACACTTACACTACAGAACTATACCCACACAAAGTAAATATTCCACACACACACACTTAAAACCCTACACTAAACCTTACATACATTACCTATCTATGCACTTACCTTAACCCGCACCCTAACCCTAAGATGTTAGTCGGCTCTGACTGTTAAGTTGTCCATCTCGCCTTTGGTCTGTTGCTGGGACTGAGTCGACTTCTGCTCTGACTCCTGCTGGTCTAAAAGCTCGAGAGTCCCTTCCACAGCTATCAGGCCCCTTTATTCAACCGGATGCTCCGTGGTAATACCTCACAGTTTCGCTTGTCACAGCTATCGAGCTGTAGGTTAGTTATGGCCTTCAGGTTAGTTTTTTACTGCCTCTAAAACCTTCCTCCTTTTTTTCTTTTCTTCTTACTCGCAAGGATTCTTATCCTGTCCTTCTGTTTTCCTCCTTGTTTTTCTTCTCCCACTTATGAAACTTATTCCTTGAGCCTTTTTAGGCCTCCTCTAAACTCTTGTATAGTTTAAGTGTATGTGTCTTGACAGGGACTCAACATGATCTAAACTTCATTTAGTTAAATTTTTTCTATTTTAGTAAATATGTCTGTGTGTGTGTTTGTGTGTGTGTGGGATTGCCTGACTGTTCCTGGTCAGTCTTGTCTCTGTTCAGGGTTTTCTCACTGTTGTGTGTACAGATGTCTTCTCTGAGATCTGATAGACGGTCTTGTGCTGCATGCCTGGACTTCCTTACATCTGACCTGTGCCCTGTGCTGTAAACCAAGCCTAGAGTCCTGCAGTGCCGGTAGGAAGCTCAAGCCTCCGACTTGCTAAATGGGCAAACCTTCCGACTGCTTCTTCGGCAAACCTTCTTCAAGTAAACCTCTTCTACCTAGGTCTTGCACTCCAGCACTTGAGTCGACGGTTAAGACATCGGGTTGTTACAACATCGCCCGCTGGTCGCGGTTTTTCAGGGTATTCTCGTTCTTCTGTTCGAGCTGCTCGCTCAGTGATCGTATTGGAATGCCTAGAATCGGTTCGGACAACCCATGAGAGGTTCAGGTTAGAAGAGGTCCAGGTCACCCTTTGCTGCTGCTCCAGCATCTCCCTTGCTGTCTTCCAGGGAGCTAGTGAGCCGCTCCTCATGACCTTCAGTCAATCTGACCATGACCTTCAAGAGGAGGGGTAGTGTGTCGATGCTTTCGAAGTCCACTCACTAGCCCAGATGTTTCAGAGCCTCTCTCATCAGCCTCCTAATCCTATCTCTCCTCAAATGTTCTCCGACGACTTCTCCAGGAAGGGACTGAAGCGCTTTGATTGTTCGCTGATGTGGTAGCTGCCTGAGCTTCCCACAATTGTTCGGCGTCGCTGTTTGCTCTGGATTTTTGTCCCTTGTCGGCTGCCGGATCTCCTTGCCGGGCTCCGAGGGCCGTCCGGCCCCGACCTTCTCCTCGGCTCGCTTCCTGTGCAAGTCCTCATCTGGGTTCGGCATCGGCCTCGAGCGCTCTTTGTCGGAGCCGAGGGGAGGCTTCTCTGGAGCGAGCGGTGCTGAGGTCGAGTGTTTTTAGTGTTCGAACCTCGAGGTCATGCGGAGGTGGCAACTCCCCGGTCTCTCTCCACAGTCGGGTTCTCCCGTGCCCACTCACGGTGCCTCCCAGACCTCAGACTCCACCCTCATCCCAGACCGCAGAGAGCCATCTCATCCTCTTCCCCCTGTGGGATCTCCTCCTTAGGAGAGGCCTGACCTAGAAGAGCCTCTAAGAAGAGAAAGTGGTCTGTCACCTGAGGGAAGCACCTAGATCTGTCACCTCTGACCCGATCTAGATTCTTTTGAGTCTCCTTGTTCAGATTTCTCCCCCCTCAGAAAACAGAGATTCAAGAGATCTGCTAGACATCTGGAATTAGAGGAACCTCAACCCTTCTCGGAGGGGATGAATGAGTGTATCTTCCCTTCCACCTCCCCCTTCCTGTCCCCTCCTGGGCAAGTCCCCTGGACCCCTCTTTGCAGGTGGCAGATGGCAGGACCCCATGGTGGGACTGACCTTGAGGAGACCACCAAGTCAAAGCTCATAACAGCACCAGCAGATAAGCACTGACTTAAGTTTCTTCTGTGATGCTATGGTGAGCTGCACTAGCCACCAAGAAGGGAATTAGGCTGATCCTTCAGTGCCTGTCTGCCTGTCCATCCCCCTAACAAGGAATCTAGGTCTTGGGGGTAATGGAACAGCTTACCTTTTCATAGCTTGAACTTTCTCTCTGAACTACCTCTGTCCTTTCAAGACACTCTTCAAAGAAGAGTCTGATCAAGGAAGATCAGGTGAATGCGGGTTTTCAGGACAAGATGAACGCAGGACAAGATGCTAAACAGCTGGCTACCCTAAATTCTCGCCTCCTTTCCTTATGCGCCTCTTTCATGCAGCTGATGGGAGGCTGGTTTCAGGAGCAGGGTGTGGTGCGCATGCATGCCTGGATGATGCACCTTAAGTGGACTTCCCTTACGCCTTCACTAATTCCCCGTTTGATGGATCTCCCTCTTTGGTCCTCAAAGAAAGAAAAAGAGACAGTGACGGATGGCAAACTTTCTAAGCCGCAAGCTGCCGCCTTCCGGCTCTTTTCTAGGCCTTACCCCAACCCTTTAAAGTGGGAGAAATGTGACTCCACAAGTTCCACAAGCAATCTCAACTTTGCCTGTTGCATCGGGTTCCCTTCCGTTCCCCTCTAGAGGGAACAATAATGGTAGACCTAGAGGCAGGGCAGGGGGAGGGCAGGAACCAGAGAGGCAATTTCCAATTTTTTTCTTCCCCTTCCAGCATCATCCCCTGAAGCGCCTGTCCGTCCACCTGGAGGCAGTCGTAGGGATCACTGTACTCCAGGAGGAGCCTGGCGATCCTAACTAACACAACAAGTGGGGCATCATCACTGCTTGGGCTATTCCATTCCATTCTTTTTTGCTTTCTCATCAATCAAAAATCCCTTCCAGATGTTCCAGTTAGAAATATCAAAGTTGCTTGCAAAAGAGCCATTCAGCCAGTGCCAGCAGACCAACAAGGATCCGGAATCTACTCCAAATTCTTTTTGGTTCCAAAGAAAACAGGGGACTGGAGACCCATTTTGATCTCAGCATCTTGAACAAGTCTGTCAAGAAAACAAGATCCCTATTGGGAAAGGAAAACTGGATGTGCTCTATAGACCTCCAGGATATCATATAAAATGAACAGACGCCCAGGAGATTCCTCCGCTTCAGGCTGGGAACCAGTCACTTTCAATTCAGAGCCCTGCTGACTCACCACTGCCCCCGGGTGTTTACCAAATGCATGGCAGTGGTGGCCTCTCGCCAAGGATTCCAGGTGTTTCCATACCCTTACAGCTCCCACCAAGCATCTTCTTCTACTGGCTAGAGACTACACTTTTGATTTTTCGAAAGCTAGGTATCGTCTGTTTTGTTATTACCTTCATACAGACCAAAGGATAGCAGACATACACAAACTAGTCTCCCTTCTTTCCACAAACAGATATCCCTCTACTTCTATTAGCCAGATTTCACATGAGAATCTTACAATGGATGCTCTTCAACAATGGTCATACCAACAACTTCCGATGTCCCACACCATTGTGATATCATCTTCTTTGGTGGATTTCCCCAGCTCTTCCTAGGAAGACCATTTGTCCCTCCGGTGGGGGCATTATCAGGGCAGAACAGTCCAGGGCATATGGCAGCACATAAATGTTCTAGAGATGAGAGCAGTGCTTTGCAAGCCCTTCAAGACTCTCTTCCTTTGGGAACGATAGCAATTCAGCAACATGTCTGTAGTGTGGTATATCAACAAACAAGGTGGAACCAGGTCCTACCCCTATGTCGAGAAGCACTCAGACTGTGGCAATGGGCATTTCTTCAGCGGTTTCTGATAGCAACGCACATCGACAAATTGAGCAGAGCTATTCTCATGCCTCATCTCTGAAAAATTCAATCTTGGAGAAAATTTTTCTGAAGTGGGGCCAGCCTTCAACCTTTTGCTACTCCCCAGCAAGTGTGAAGATTACTTCACCCTCTTTCCTCTACCAGGCCATCCCAGCAGGGACGCCACTTCTGTATGCTTTTCCTCCCTTCAAGTGATTCAGAAAGCTATCTCATTGCCCTTACTGGCCTCGACAGATTTGGTTCCCCTTTCTACACCAATTTCTGTTGCTGGCATCTGGACCTAGTTCCAGATCTTTTGATCCATCAGTCGGGTCAGTTACATCGCCCTCCACTGCTTGGTTCCTCCAAACCTTAGCCAGGCTTCCTCAAATATCTCACTCAGTTCGATATTTTAATAAATCTTCCACCGAAGATTTATCTTAACTGCTCCCATTCAAATTGTCCTTGATTTCCTAGCCGAACTTTTCCACCATCTACTCTTAAGGTTCAATTGGCAGCTATATCTAACTTTCATGTGGGCATTTCGGATTTTGCCATCATGTCTCACAAGCTTTCTTCTTAAGCCTCCTATAAGAAATCCTCCTCCTTCTTGGGACCTTAATTTAGTTCTCACATCTTTGATTCTCCCCTTTTGAACCTGCAGCTTCCTGTTCAATGAAATTGCTATCCTGGAAGACACTCTTTCTGGTAGCCATTACTAGAAGGGTCTCAGAGCTTCATGCACTCAGCAGCACCATATCTTTTGTTTCATAAGGATAGGGTATCCCACGACCAATCCATCCTTTTTACCTAAAGTAGCCTCTGCAAATCTAAATCAAAACATTGACCTTCCTGTGTTTTTCCTAACTATTCTAACAGGTCTGAACAAAGATTACATTGGCTAGATGTTCATCGACAATTAAGGTATTATTTGGATAGGACCAAACAAACCAGAAAAACTGACCAATTGTTTGTCTCTTATGCAGAAGGCAGAAAGGGCCTTCCAGTTTGAAAGTATCACCTCCAGATGGCGATTTCCTTTGTAGATTAGACACCAAAAGTTGCCTAACAGAAGGCTCATTTTCCAAGACAGGCTGCCTATTGGCAGCTACATGGGCTACTCCTCACACTTTTTACAAGTTGGATTTAGCTTCTAGACATAGAGCTAACTTTGGTTCCACTGTACTCAAGAGTCTGTTCCGACAAGGTGCTAGGGATGGTCCCATCAAGAATGAAGAGATGGACAACTTAACATATAGACTTACCATAACGCTCCATGTTAGTTGTCTTCATAAGGCCACCCTCCTTCCCCTAGCCTGGACAGACCTAGAGGCCTTTCTTCCTACCACCTCTATTGTATATATGTATATACTTTACTATGTATATATTCCTTCATCAGGTTATAGGTCACCTTCCTTCTGTCCTTTTGGGTTTCTTTCCAGTATTCTGGATTTCTTTTGGCTGGGCCTAGCTTACAAAGATCTGAGGTATTACCGCCTAGCATTGTGGGATATAGAGCCTCGAGCCGGGAACCAACTCGAGGTCGGCTCCGAACCCATCCAGCAAGAAAGAAGGCGAGAAGAAGACAACTAACATGGAACGTTATGGTAAGAACATAACTTCTATTTCCGTAACTATTGCACACTTACCTTACAGAGCTATACTGCAGACGGGCCAACTATGACAATTCGACATTTACGATTTCGCTATTTAGTGCGTTTGACATTTCCGCATTTCTCTGTTTATGTGTCGACGGATTCATATTCGACGGATTCCGCTTTCATTTAATTAAAGTAGACCCAGTTTTTCTTGCCCTAACCTGTCAGGAGCCCCCAAGTAGGAGGCCAGGTTCTGGTGGAAGACCCCACCATAAATACCAATATGTCCCTTGTAAGGAAAGAACAACAAGTTTGAATGGTAATAAAAGGAGAAAAAGGAGAAAGAGAAGAAAGGGGGATGGAGGGAGGGAAACCAGGACTGCAACAGTGAATACGCTCGAACATCAACATTTATGGTAAGTGTACACAACTGTACTGTGTTCTTCATGTTTCACTGTTGCAGTCATCACATTTGGGTTGATTCCCAAAGCTGAGGAAAAGGGTGGAGGCTGTCAAGGAAACTAGGGGCTGGCTAGGATGCCCTACAAGACTGCAGAGGCAAACCCTGCCCTGGATTTGGAGAAGAGAGGCAGGTGGTAATGCTTGGTAAAAGTGTGAACAGATGTCCAGGTGGCAGCCTCCAGGATGTCCATGGTGGGGACTCCTCTAAGGAAAGCTGCAGAGGTGGAGGCTGCTCTGGTGGAGTGTGTCCTGATCCCCTTGGGGGAGGCTTTCCATGCTGTTTGTAGCAGAAATGGATGCAGTTTGCTATCCATTTGTAAATGGTTTGTTTGGAGATGGCTTTGCCTTCTGCCTCTGTAGCAAAGCTAACCAGTAGTTGATCAGACTTTCTGAAGGATTTAGTCATGTCTAGATAGAATCAAAACTGTCTGTGCACTTCTAGGGAGTGAAGAATCCTTTCCCCCTTGTTTTGGGGATTAGGAAAAATGGTGGGCAAATGAATGGAGTGGTTGTGAGCCACACTGAACACCACCTTGGGTATGAAGGATGGGTTAGTTCTGAAGGATACCCTGTCTACATAGAAGATGATGAAAGGTTTCACAGCCATGAGTGCTTGCAGCTCAGAGACTCTTCTGGCTGAAGTGATGGACAGAAGGAATGCTGTCTTCAAGGAGAGAAATTTTAGCTCTGCAGAAAAAGCTGGTTCGAAAGGGGGCAGGGTGAGCTTTTTCAATACAAAGTTAAGGTCCCAAGCTAGTGTTGGTGCCCTTATGGGTGGCCTCAAGTTGCTAGCCCCTCTTAGGAACTGTTTGATCAAAGGGTGTGAGAAAAGGGGCTGCTCAGTGGGAAAATGAACAGAAATAGCAGAGGCATGAATTTTTATAGAGGAGAAAGAAAGAGAGGCCACTGTGTAGTCAGATAAGTAATCCTGAATGAGAAGGGGCAGGGCTGTGCCATATTGGCTCCCTTAGTATGGATCCGGGTGCAGAACCTTTTCCATTTATCAGCATAAAACTTTCTGATGCTAGGATGTCTGGCCTCATGGATAACACCCAGAACCTGTTTACTGAGGTTGGCATATTGGTTCAGGGTTAGGAAATAAGCCAAACTGCCAAACTGAGTGTCTGCAATTGGGGATGCATGAATTCCCCTTCTTTCTGGGTCAGGAGGTTTGGAATCTGAGGATGATGCCATGGAATAGCTGGGACAGGTTGCACAGCAATTGTTGCTGGGGCCAGTCTGAAGCTATAAGAATGGTCCTTGGTTTTTCCTCCCTTATTTTGAGCAGTACCCTGGGGATGAGAGGTAGGGGAGGAAAGGCATAGACCGATAGATTGACCCAGCTGAAGGACAGGGCATCCACTGTCCAAGCCATGCAGTGATGCTCCCTGGTGCAGAATTTGCTGAGCTGATAGTTGGTGTGGGAGGCAAAGAGGTCAACCTTCGGGGTTCCCCATTTCTGAGTTATTAGGGTGAAGGTACTTCTGCTGAGTTGCCACTCGTGTGGGTCCAGAATATTTCTGCTTAATTGGTCTGCCAGAGAGTTGAGAGAACCTGGTAGGACTTGTGCTAACAGGTGTAGTTGCATGGCAGAGGCAGTGTGCCAAAGGGTCATGGCCATTCTGCATAGAGGGTAGGAGTGAGTCCCTCCCTGCTTGTTGATGTACCACATTACAGTGGTGTTGTCTGTTTTGATCAGGAGAGTCCCATGGAGAGAGAAGGGGCTTGAAAGCTATCAAGGCATGCTGCACAGCTATCATCTCTTTTTGACTGATGTGCAGAGGTATTTGCTGTGGGCTCCATTGGCCCTGTATGCACCTGCCATCCAGGTGTGCACCCCATGTGTAGTCTGATGCAGCTGTGGTGAGTGTCTGGGCAGCGGGGGGGTGGGTTGGGGAGAAAGGCATTCCCTTGTTGTGGGAGCATGCTCTTGCCCACCAAAGAAAATCTTTTTTGAGGTAAGGAATTATAGGTAGAAGAGTTTCCAGGACTTGAAAGTCTTGACACCAAAGGCTCTTTAGGTACCACTGAAGTTTCCTCATATGCAGTCTGGCATATGGAATGAGTAGTATGCAAGATGCCATGAACTCCAGAGCATGCAGGATCTTCCTTGCAGTTAGCTGGGGCCTGGTGGCTAGTTGAGAGAAGTAGGATGACAGTAAAATTAGTTTCTCTGGAGTACGGTACGCCATCTGGGATGCTGTGTCCAGACTTGCTCCCAGGAAGATTATCCTTTGGGTGGACACCTGTTTGGATTCTTTTCATTGACTGTATACCCTAGGGAGGTTAGTAGGGTCTTTACAAAGGCCAGGTGCTTGAACAGCTTTTCCTGGCTGTCTGCCTGAATAAGGCAGTCATCTAAGTATGGGTAAATCTGAATATTTCTTTGTCTGCAAAAGGCAATGGCCGGAGCCAGACATTTTGTGAAAACTCTGGGAGCAGTAGATAAGCCAAAGGGAACTGCAGAGAACTGAAAGTGTTGAGATCCTGCCCTGAAGTGGAGATATTTCCTGCATGATTCCCTGATAGGAATGTGGAGGTAGGCCTCTTTTAGATCTAGGGTGGCTAGCCAAGCGTCCTTGGAGAACATGGGTAGCAGCTGCTGGAGGGTGAGCATTTTGAATTTTAGGATCACCAGGAAGGTGTTTAGAAAGATCGAGGATGGGGCACCATGTGCCCTCTTTTCTGGACACCAGAAAAAGTCTGGAGTAGAAACCTTGACCTATCAGTTCTGCAGGAACATGCTCTACTGCCCTCATAGAGAGCAGGGAGAGGATTTGCTTTTGAGCCTCTGCCCACTGATTTGGTGGTAGATCTGGGAACCCTTTTGGGGTTGGAAGGGTGTGGAAGGAATATTTGTTTTCCTGAGACACAATGTTGAGAACCCAGTGGTCTTTGGTAATGGTGGCCCAGATGCTTGCGTGAAAGGAGAGTTTTCCTCCTAGGGGTAAGTGAAGGTGGGCATAGGGAGGGGGTGGAGGTAGTGAGTAATTGTGAGTTCTTACCATAAGGGGGTGGCTTAGAACAACCTGGTTTTGAAGTGGAGGTAGTCCACTGCTTAGATCTCTGCATTCCCTGGGGTTGCTGTCTGGGGGGTCTGCTTCCACAGGGCCTAGGCTGGGCTGGATTACTGAGAGCAGGAAAGGACCACTGTTTGGAGGCACAATGCCTGCTGAACCTAGGGGGCTGGACCTGAAAGAAATCCTTAACTGTTTGCATAGATTTTGCTTTTTCTACCATCTTTTTTAAGACCTCTTCTGCCTTAGTGTCAAATAAGTTATCTTTGTGCAAGGGGGCATCCAACAATTTAGATTTGACATGGTCTGGCAGGGGCTCAGTGCCAAATAAGTTATCTTTGTGCAAGGGGGCATCCAACAATTTAGATTTGACATGGTCTGGCAGGGGCTGTTCCTTAAGCCATGCATGCTGTCTAATGACAGATCTAGTGACTGCTGCCCTGCAAGAAGCTTCTAGGGAGTGAAAACCACAGTGCAAGATGTGTTTAGTTACTTGACTTGCAGAATGCATTAACTCTTGTAAATCTTTAGATTTTGCCCGAGCAGGAAAGGAAGACATTTTTTTAAGGAGTTCCAAGGTATGTTGCTAAAATTTCAGCATATGGAACTGACAATTTAGTGCCTTGATAGCAAGTGTAGCTGAGGTGTATACTTTTTTACCCCATCTGTCCAATGCTCGGGAATTCCTGTCTGAGGGGGGTGGGATTCTTAAAAGAGGTTGCTTTAATCCCTTTTGGCCCTTGAGAAATTACCTCAGGGTCAGCTGTAAGATTTTTAAAAAGATAATGTAAGAGTGTTCAATCTCACCGTTTGTTCTTACACACGGGTTCGGAGCCGATCCTCGCCCGAAGTCGGCAGTGCAAAGCTCTGAATCTCAGAGAAGCTCGAGACCAGCCCATATCCCACAATCCTCCCTGTCATTACTCAGATCTAGTTTGCCGCTGCAACAGATTGGATCGAGGAGAGCTCGGACCAGACAGAAAATTGAGATTTGCTTACTATTTACAGATAAGATACTGATTTTTTTCCTGATATAACCTTATAATTCTTAGGTTGTTATAGAAGTGCTGTGTGTGTGTGTGTTATATATATATATATATATATATATATATATATATATATATATATACCCTTTTTTTCTTCAGGCACCCTTTTGTGGCCTAACCCTTCTTCTTTGGGTGTGGTTTTGTGAGTGTCTTCGACTCCTTTGGAACCGATAGGGGAGTCGCGGAGCCGACGGTCTCTCCTCGGTTCCAGGACTGAGAGTCGTACCGACCTGTCAGTACTGACTCTCCCTCTCGGGGCCACGGCACAGACTGGCTTGGCTCCTTCCTCGGGGTCGGAGCCCACGGCACCTGGGTCTGGGATGCTCCCGTGTTCTTCGGAACCGGGGGAGCCCTCGGCCAGGGGTTCGGGGGCCTTTGACCTTATGAGGAAAGTATTGTCTGCACAGACAACCACATCATCAGGGGAATCTTCTCCTTCCCCAAAATGGCCGCTTTCTGTTTCTGCTCCCATGATCCATCCCAAGCGCAGAGCCCAATTGCCTCAGCCACCCCCAGAGGTTTCCCCCTGTTCCTTGGAGGCCTCACCAGAAGCCCCCTCTGATGAGGTCCCGAGGAAACGGTTGTGCAACAGGAGGCACACAGATTCCCCACAGGAATCTCTAACGTCTGACACTGACTTGGATGAGGCAGAGGGGTCCCCCAAATCACCCTCGGAGGATGTGTCATTTGCAGACATCCTGGAGATCTTGAAACAGAGGGGTGATTGGCAATCCCTAGCTCCCACTGAGGACGAGTCGGTGCTGCTGAAGGCTTTTGGGGCTCAACCTTCTACCTCCTGGGTGACTCCACCCTTCGATGAATTAATGGATTTGATTGCTCGAAGGGTGTGGGAGGCACCTGACACAGTGGAACCAATCCCTAGTAAACCAAACAAGTTCATCACTGCCCCCCAAGATAAATCTTATCTCACCAAGGGAGTTCCTGTCGACGCTATGGTGGTGGCGGCAGCCCTGAAAAAGATGTCTGAGTCTTCCTCATCTGTTCATCCTCCTAATAAGGATTCTAGGACTATGGACAGATATGGGAAGCGTGTTTTTAGTTCAGCGACTTTTTCCATGCGTTCGCTAAACTATTTGACTCACTTCACACGTTTGCAGAGGGATCTCATCAAGGAGCTGACAGATACCCTCCAGGGTAACACAGATGCTGCTGTTTCAGAAAAAGTAACAGCACAACTTAACACCCTCACCTCCATAGTAAACTCATCCATGAGGCTCATCTCGTATGCAGCCGAGGGATCGAGTAGAGCTGCAGCTTCAGCGATTGCTCTTCGAAGACAATCATGGATGCGGCTGTGCTCCTTTGTGGAAGCCTTCAAGTCTTCCTTTGCCAATGCCCCTTTTGATGGTGCCACACTTTTCGGGCCCAAGGTTAAGGAGACTCTCACTCAGTGCGAGCAAGAGGGAAAGACCCTGTCTGCTGTCGGGGTCCGTTTTTCCGCTCCTACTAGACCGTACCCCAAAGGGCAATGAGGCGGAAAAATGTGGTTCCGTAAGAATCAGGGATCTTTCCAGACCACACAGAGTGATACTCCCTCCAGAGGCAGAGGAGGGGGTAGAAATGGAAGACGCCACCCCGGCGGCAGAGGGGGTCCGCATAACTAAGGCGACTGGGATTCTGTCCCTGGGAACCCTTTCCAGCACTCCTGAAAGGAGGCCCGGCTGTCCTGCTCTGGAGGCAGTCGGGGGTCGCTTGGCTTTACACCCACTGGCCTGGCTAAACATTACTTCGGATTCTTGGGTAAAAAGCATTATAACCAGAGGATACAAAATCCCCTTCACATCAACGCCACCTCTACAAAGAAAGTTTCCAGACATGCCACCCCGTCTGTGAAATCTAGCAGCTGTAGAAATTTCAAAGCTGCTCAAAAACAGAGTCATCCAACCAGTCCCGGCGGACCAAAGAGAATTCGGAACTTACTCAAGGTTCTTTTTAGTTCCAAAAAAGACAGGGGACTGGAGACCGATCTTAGATCTCAGCCATCTCAACAACTTCATGAAGAAGGAAAAGTTCCGGATTGTCACGCTTCAATTGATCCTTCCATTCTTACAGAAGGACAATTGGATGTGCTCTATAGATCTCAAAGACGCGTACTACCACATCAAAATGGCCAGACCGTCCAGAGATCACCTGTGCTTCCGGCTGGGAGCCAGTCACTTTCAGTTTCGAGCTGTGTCCTTTGGACTCACCTCAGCCCCCAGGGTATTCACCAAATGCATGGCAGTAGTTGCGTCTCACTTGAGACGACAAGGATTCCAGGTGTTTCCCTATCTGGACGACTGGCTCCTCACTGCCACCACCGAGTGTCATCTATTGCAAGCCAGAGACTACACAATCAGCCTTTGTTCCCAATTAGGGATTTCCATAAACTTCGAAAAGTCTTGCTTATCGCCCTCACAGTGTATTTCCTTCATCGGAGCAGACCTAAATACACGTTCGACACTACTGAAGCTCCCTCCAATAAGAGCCTCAACCCTCAAACAGCAGGTTCTTCTTCTTCTGGTCAGCAAGAAAGCCCCAGCCAAACTGGTGTTAAAAGTGTTGGGACTAATGGCAGCCTCACTAATTGCAGTCCCTATGGGAAGGTTACACATGAGGATCCTACAATGGCTGCTCTTCGCGCAGTGGTCATTCCAACACCTACCCCTAGCGCACGAGATCAGGATAACAGACTCTTGCAGATGGGACCTCTCATGGTGGGTGCATGATCAGAACCTCACTATGGGTCATCCATTCGTTCTACCCAGTCCAACAGCCACAATAACCACGGATGCTTCCCTGAGAGGGTGGGGGGGCCTTTTTCAGGGAAGAACAGTCCAAGGAGAATGGTCCAGCATGGAGTACACTCTACATATAAATGTTCTGTAGGTGAGGGCGATGTTCCTGGCATTGCAACACTTCCAAGCCCTCTTACCTCTAGGAACAGTAGCAGTTCAGACAGACAACATGTCTGTAGTCTGGTACATAAACAAGCAAGGGGGAACCAGGTCTTATCCGTTATGCAGAGAGGCCATGAGAATTTGGCAATGGGCAGAGTCCACGGGTCGCTTTCTGATAGCAACGCACATCCCGGGGTCATCCAACGTCATTGCGGACAGGTTGAGCAGAGCCATCCTGTTACCTCACGAGTGGTCCCTCAATTCACAGATGGCGGAAAACATCTTCCGCAAATGGGGCCAGCCTTGCTGTGATCTGTTTGCTTCCCCGTTGAATGCAAAATGCAGAAGCTACTTTGCCCTTCTACCCCCTCCGGGGGATGTCCCCAAAGACGCACTGATACACGATTGGCCCCCGGGTCTCCTATATGCATTTCCACCTACTCCCTTGATTCCCAGATTTCTACAGAAAGCCAGGAGCCTGGAAAGGACTATAATACTCATAGCCCCATTCTGGCCTCGTCAAATATGGTTTCACTTTCTTCGAGCTCATCAAATAGAGGAACCATGGATTCTGGACCCAGTACCAGATCTACTGACACATTCGTCGGGAGTTCCTCACCCGTCTCTACAGTCCCTCAAACTAGCAGCTTGGCTGCTCCGCTTCCCTGCCTAGCCAGGTCTCATCTACTCCCCCCGGCAGTTCAACACATTCTGGTTGCTTCTCATAAAGCTTCCACTACTAAACTCTATATGAGTAAGTGGAAACGCTTTGTATATTGGGCATCTAGTCAAAACTTAGACCCCTTGGTAGCTCCTCTACATAAAATTTTAGAATTCTTATCTATCCTTTTTCACGAAGGAGCTTCTACTTCCACGCTAAGAGTACAGTTGGCGGCCATATCAAACTTCCATATTGGTGAGGAAGGTTCTCCCATTATGTCTCACAGACTTTGTAAGGCCTTTATGAAAGGAACCTTCCATCTTAGACCGCCTGTCAGAAAACCTTTCTTTCCATGGAGCCTGAATTTGTTGCTGTCGCAACTCATGTTGCCACCTTTTGAACCTGCTTCGTCATGTCTCTTAAAGTTCTTATCATGGAAGACGCTGTTTCTCGTCACCGTGACCTCAGCTCGTAGAGTATCAGAGTTGCAAGCATTATCGTTCAGACCACCTTACTTGATATTCCATCCAGACAGGGTCTCTTTGCGTACAAATCCATCTTTCCTTCCAAAAGTATGCTCAGTTACGAATATTAACCAGTCTATAGAACTCCCTACCTTTTTCAAAAACCATACTAACAAACTGGAGTATATGTTGCACAAGTTGGATGTTCACAGGCAATTAAGATTTTATTTGGATAGGACCAAAGATTACAGGAAAACAGATCAGCTCTTCATCGCATTTGCAGACAATAAAAAGGGCATGGCAATTACTAAACATACACTATCTAAATGGCTTGCTGACTGTATAACATTTGTATACTCTAAATCAAAGCAATCCTTGCCCACCAAACCTAAGGCCCATTCTACCAGATCCATCTCCACTTCCTTAGCTCATTTGCCTTTGGACACTATTTGTGCAGCAGCCACGTGGTCTAAACCACATACTTTCATCACTCATTATAGAGTGGACAAAATCTCCAAGGATAGGACATCATTTGGTTCCACTGTGCTTAGGAACGTTCTTCCATGAGTCACTCGGGGTGATGGAGCTAGGGACGCTACCCATGTGTAAGAACAAATGGCGAGATTGAACACTCTTACATAAAGAAGTTATGTCCTTACCATAATGTTCCATGTAGAGTGTTCATCTTGCCTTTGTTCTTACATTCCCTCCCTTTCCCCCCCATGTGTTTGGAAGAACTGGTAGGAATAGAGTTTGATCGACGTGTCTTGACCCCTTCCGGGGTATATGCTCCCGTGTATCATGGGATATATGTTTAGACCATTAGTTATTGCTATGGTGAGAGAGTGTCTCTGAATGGCTGAAGAGAGTGTATACTTCTAGCGCCAGAGGTGTTGGATCTTTTGGTCTGGTTTGTTTGTAAACTAGATCTGAGTAATGGCAGGGAGGATTGTGGGATATGGGCTGGTCTCGAGCTTCTCTGAGATTCAGAGCTTTGCAATTCAGCCGACTCAGAGCCGAGGATCGGCTCTGAACCCATGTGTAAGAACAAAGGCTAGATGAACACTCTACATAGAACGTTATGGTAAGGACATAACTTTTTTTTTGTGTGAGTCAGGGACTCTATAGTACCTGTCCAGTTTTCTGGGAGCAGGAGGAAGGGCATCAGGAGTCAAGATGGATTTGAGAAAAACATCCTCCACAACATCAGGACTGGGGGGATGGCCAAGGGTCTGTGTTGTGGAAGATCTAGGAATTCCCTGAGTCTCTTTTTTAGGCTGAGGGTAGTCCTGACTCTCCCATTGGAAATGCTCTCTTAAAGTATGAAGGGTTTCCCCAAATGAAAAATCCTCTGGGGGAGAGGCTGAAGGAATGGAATCCTCTGCATCAGAATCCTCATAAGTGGAGAGGGGTTGCATGTCTTCATATTCAGATGCATCAGATTCATCTGACTCTTGTTCAGACAACACTACAGGGGACAGATCTCTTTTCCTTTTGGAGGGGGTAGCTTGGCTTCCCCTGATCAGCATGATAAGGTGATCCGCCATTTAAGCATTTCAGACTGAGGCAAGGTAGCAGGCACCTGAGAGTGGGTTATCAGTTTCTTGGGTGTGGTTCATACCCTGGGCCTAAGAAACTCAGTAGTTTTAGAAAGACTGGTAGTCACGAAAGAAACATAGGTTTGTGTTGAGATTCGGTAGTTTGAAGGACTTCCTTGGAAGCCGGTGCCTGCTCAGCAGCTCCAGACCCATCCAAGGTAGAGACAACCGCAGGATCCTTAGTCAAAGAAGAGTTTTGCGGCATATCGGACTCTGAAAGCATCTCAGTAGCAGCCTGCAAATCAACAGATGGGCATCAGGGGCCGCAAAAGTGCCTCACTGAGCACCAGAAAACTGATGACTAACTTAATGGAAGCATAGTCGGTAGGTCTGGACCTGTGTGGTCTGTCTCTGTCTTTATCTTTACATTTTTCTAGAAGATCTGCTTTCAGATGGCTTACCAAAGCCATATCAGCATTCGAGGACTGTAAGTGAAAATATCTGGCTACAATAAGGGCCCGAAGATGGATAGTTCTGGTGTTGAGCAAAGCACAGAAGCAGCAACGAAGGATGTTGTGGTCTGGGCCTAAACAAGTGACACAGTAAGAGTGGAAGTCTCGGTGTGGTATTTGCTTTCCACAGGCGAGACAATTATTAACTTTTTCCTGACATCGGTTAGTGCAAGAAAAAAGTATTCCCAATGGGGTACTTCACTTTAGAAGACTTCAACTTCAATTCAGTAAATGAAAACTCAGGTAGCGGTTGACTGGCACTCATCAAACTGCTTCTGCTTCGGGCTCCATGGCAAGAAAGACTGATGTAATGGCATCGGCTGCCTTACTTTATACTACTGACGACATGATGTCAGTCCTCAAGTGACAGCAATCGATGCAGAAATACTAAATCTCTGGTATTTGGGCCGGCCGAGGGCTACCCTGGCAGGGATAACCCAAATGTGATGACTGCAACAGTGAAACACAAAGAACATTTCCCTGTGATATCAAACCTGATTCAACATCATGTTGAGATCATTCCATGAGAAAGTTACCTTAAAACATTAAAAAACTCCAGTCTCAGTGACAGGTTGTGTAAAAAGTACAGAAAAGCTTAACATATGAGTGATAGAGGGGTCAAAAAATCATATGGAACAGACCCTTCATGTTAGCCCCAAAGCCTGATGGAAGAGTCAATATTTGTAATGATTTTGGGAAACTGAACAGCATTTCATATTTTGTCAGCTACACAATTCCAAGTGTCATTGAATTCACAAAAAGTGGGGAAAGCAATATTCTCCATCACATTAGATCTGACAGAAGGGTACCGGCAAATCAATCTAATAGCTAAAGTCAGACTTTTCAACCCCAGAGGGCATAGTTTAATATACTGACCTTCCTTTTCGACTACATGCTGCCCCTGCAACCTTTGAAAGATAAATAGAGGGAGTCCTAAAGTCTCTTATCAAGAATGCTTACAGGCTGGCATAATGGGTAAGGTGTTTATCTCACAGACAAAAGGTACAATGTTTGATTCTCACCTTTGGGAAACTGACTAGGTATAAAATGGCCAAGAAGGGCAGGTAGCCTTAGTACTTACCTATGAACCTATAAGGGCAGCTAGCCTAGTACTTATCTATGAACCTATAAAGGTAGCTAGCCTAGTACTCACCTATGAACCTATAAGGGCAGCAAGCCTAGTACTTATCTATGAACCTATAAAGGTAGCTAGCCTAGTACTCACCTATGAACCTATAAGGGCAGCTAGCCTAGTATTTATCTATGAACCTATAAAGGTAGCTAGCCCAGTACTTACCTATGGACCTATGCTGCTGTTTGCCTACATGATGTCATAATACTCTCTGGTGATTGGAACTCCCATCTAGCTAAGGTGTAGAATGAATTAAAATCTCTGCTACAAGCAAGATTGTCAGTTAATGCCTCCAAGAGCAAATTAGGCATGGCAGAGGTGAAATGTTTAAGGTATGTAATAGGAAGAGGAATTGTTAGAGCAGAGATTGAAAAGACATAAGCAATGAGAAAGTGGCCTTTTTTCAGCATCAAGATATTAATGACAACATTCTTGGATTAGCAGAGTACAACTATAAATCTGTACGTGATTTTGCAGTCCTCTCTCAGTTTTGATATCAAGTAAGAGGCTCCCTAAAGTAAAATGAACACTAGAGGCAGACAATGCTTTTAAACAATTAAAGATAGCATTGCCTTCAGAACCTGTTTTAGCACCCCCAATTTTCAGTAAACCCTTCACAGTTTATACAGGTGTATCAGAGGTAGGCCTAGAGGCAGTCCTTTCACAGGTATATAAGGGGAAGGTCACCATTACATGCTTGTAAGTAGGAAGCTAAGCAAAACAGTATCCAGGTATTCCAGTATTGAGAAGGTAGGTGCCCACATCCCTGAAGTATTATCTTCATAACAGGATCTTTACGTTGGTCACAGATCATGCCCCACTAATTACTGCAGTATTAAACTTTATAGGTGGGCTGCATCTTTACAGCAATCAAAGTCTACTGTAAAATGTCAGACAAGACCTACCATAATGCAGATGGCTAGTCTAGGGCTCAAACCACATCTAGTGAGCATAAAACTGAGGGTTTTCCATTTCTGGGGGTTAGATGTAACATATTGTGGTGGTTCTCACCCTGTGATATGCCAACATGTTGTAAAACAGAAGTGAGATACTATAAATAACACTGATGTAAATACAGAACCGTTATAAATAGTGTTACTAGTATTGTTTCTTTAAGACAGACAGCTGTTTATTTATTTATTTATTGACATTTGATTACTGGGAAAGTCCAACTGGGTAGGAGCCCATTTTCAGTGGAGGCCCTGGGAGAAAAGCTCCAAAGCATTATAAAACATTTTAGAATAATAATTTTGCAGTCTTTAAAAATAATACAAAAAAGAAATAGAGTTTAAGTAATTATGCCAAGTTAGATATAATATAAAAACATTGGTTAAGAATAGATACAAGTTATATGACAGTAATTTAACACTTAGAGAATTTTAGTGAGCTTAGAGAAATTAAAGGTAGGTTACATTAATAAAAACAGGAACTGCAACACAAAGTGAGAGAAAAGCAGACTTATGGAATATTTAGACAGAAAGCCAGGGGACAGAAATTGACTGAAGCAAAGTGAATGAAGGGAGAGTAAGGAGATGTATGAATAGGTATTTGTCCTTATTTAGGGATGTATTTTTTCCAGGTGTTGTGCAAGAACAGAGCCAGATTTTGAGTAGGAAGTATTTTAGAATGATTTTGAAGGATGGTATTGACCTGATGGATACAGGTGAGGAGTTCCAGGCCATAGTAACAACATGGTATGAGTAACAGATAATGCCCACCAGATTTGATAGGTTTGTGGACAGACAGGAGTTTTTGGTCATTGGATCATAATGACAGACTAGGAACATAGCTGTATAAAATGTTTAGTGCTGGGCAAGCAGATGGATTTGGAATAATTTTATAGGTGGTAAGAAGCTATGTATATGTTAGTTGATGGGATAGCTCTAATCAATTTAGGCTTTTTAGTGCTACACAGTGGTGAGTTCTGAAAGGGGCATTTGCTGCAAATTTAGCAACTTTGTTATAGGATTGTTCAAGTTTTAATTTTTGTGATGCCTGATGGTTAGTAAGGATGGAGCTCCACAAAGTAGTGTGGAGAGGAGATAAGTAGTGGCAAGTGTAGCTTTAATTGTTTCAGTAAGAAAGTGTTTGCCTCTGTAAAGCATCCCTAATGTTTTATGAAATTTTCTTATGCAATTTTGTATAGGTAGGTCAAACTTGAGATTATCATCCATTAACATTCCTAATTATTTGCAATGAGAAGTGACTTCAGTGGTTATATTATCAAGACAAATGACTTTAAATTTTGTTTTTTCATGGGAGAGGGATTTGGGGAGAAAGTAGTAGTTGTTTTTTTGGGGGAAAAAGTAGCAGTTTGTTTTTTTAGGGATGAGCATGAGTTTTGAGTTACAAAACCATGTTTCAGTTGCTGAAAAAGCTTTCTGAGTAATTTTTTGGAGGTGTGCCATGTTGTCAGATGTGCAAATGAGTGTGAAATCATCTATGAAATATAATAGGGAGGCCTGGTGTGTGGATGTGTAGAGGGTGTTGGTGAGAATGTTAAAGACAAAGGCTCCAAGGACAGAGTCTTGCGGTACACCAGTGGTGACTGGGAGGTTTGGCATGAGGATAGAGTGCCATTTTACTGACTGATACCTATTTGACAGGTAATTTTTGAACCACAGAAGGGTGGGCTAAGTGACACCTATTGAGAACATTTGAAGTAGAAGTTTACTGTGACAAACTGTTTTGAAGACTATAGACAAGTCTAGAAATAAGGAAGAGACTAGTTTGCCATTATCTCTGGCTTTATTGACAATATATGTATAGGTTAGAAAGGCAGTGCTAGTAGGATGGAAGCCATGTTGTGTAGGGGGTAGGAGTTCTTCTTGCAGGAGATAGTTTAGTAATTGTTTTTCAATACATTTTCAAGTATTTTGGAGCAGGGGGATACTATTGCCATAGGTTTAAAGTTAGTATTGTCTGATGAATTTCCTCCTTTGTGCAGAGGGATAATGTGCAACTTTTTCCAGACAGAGGGAATGCGGAATTCCTGGATTGACCTGTGTACGAGGATTAAGACAGATTAGGCAATGCTATCAACTGCTATTTTAAGGTACTCACTTGGAAGGTCATCAGCTGAAGTAGAGCGTGGTTTGAGTTTGTTTAACAGTAATTTTACATAGGATGTGGGCACAAGTTTGAAGATGAAAGTGGATGACTGATACATGGCTGCTTGGCAGAGTTAAGATTAGATGTTAGGGAATTCTTGGTTAGAGATGCGATGCGATTTATGAAATAAGAGTTGAATTGTACTGATGTTTTGAGTGATGAGTTATTGGGAGAGGAGTTAGGGTTGAATCTGTGGCTGGGATGCAAGATTTCTTTCGTGAATGTCCAGAATTTTTTTGGTTGTGTTTATTATTATTCTGAAAGTTGTTATAGTATAATTTTTTTGTCTTTATTAATCTTTTTAGTTTGCTATCTTTTTGTGCCCAGAATGGCAACTCTGGGGAGTGTGCTGCAGCAAAGGAGAAGACACTCCAGAATAACTTGAAGAAGCCTGGACATCTTCCACTAGTAACCCAGAAAGAAGGAATTTGGTTAAAAACATGTTTGGACTATGTTAAAATTGGCATGAGAGATTGTGTTGTTTTATTTTGTGAAACTAACAGAAAAGGTCTTTATATAGTTTCTGCAGCTTTGCCTATATATACAAGAAGAATCTGCAGGAGTATTTTTCTTTCTGTTCAGTAAACCATTATTTTATGGACTAGTGATCTTTCCTGCATTATTTTAAAACACTATATATATATATATATACACACACATACATTTTTTGCATTGTTTCTATTATTTTGCTCATTTGTTTTAGCTTATTTTTTGTTTTCATATTTATTTATTTCAATAATAATTGTTTAGAGCAAGTTAGCAAATATTTATTTTCTCTGCTATAACTGGAAATAGATCAAGTCTTGGTGACCTGTGGGAGAAAGTGAGAAGTAGGTTCATAGGTAGGTAGGTAGGTAGGCAGAGCACAAACATATTTTGATCTTTTACAGCTGTTGATGATCTATGACTACTGCTGTTGTGAGACTAAATTTCCCACCCAGACACCTCTTCTTTGTTGTGCTATTAAACTCAGTGACTCTTCAGTGGCCCACCCCTTTTGTACATTTGACCCTGGAAACTCCTCCCACTCTCATGTTGTCTATCTCATACTAGTGAGCACTACAAGTTTAAAATAGGAAGGCCTCCTCTTAAGACTGTTAAAATGTTCCTTCAGTTAACCATCTCCTTCATATCTGTTTGTACCCTGTACTACCTAGAATATTAATTCATTTTCTTCCATCCTATGTTTAAAATCACAGATATCTGATCCAGCTTATCAATCATGTTTTGCCTAGAAATCACTTCTCGGGAATCAGTTTGGGATTAGTGCTTCTGTTTTGCTCCTGGTGCGTTCAGGAACACAAGGACATTATTTTCTAGCCTTTCTAAAGATCACCAGTCACTGAAAAGCCTGAAAACTACCTCTTAGGAGCCATCTTGGATTTAATGTTATTGTTTTTCTGTCGGGGAGAGAAGGAGCACTGGGTCATATCTTTCCTGACTATATTTGACTGGCAGATTGTATGAGACATCCCTGATTGGTCTAGTTTAGGATCATCGTGCAGCTTAGCTCTTACACTGAGCTGCTGTACATGTAATCCAAGACATCTATACCAAGTGGTAGCTTCAACAAACTTATAACATTTGAGATGAGATTGCTGATCACTGTTTTCATATGAAACAGCTTGGGATTAGTGCTACTATTTTGCTTCTGGTGGGAGAAGGAGAAAAGTGGGCATTGATTCATAATTAAGTGTGATGAGACTTGCACTGGTAGTAGTCAATAGGTGAATCACCTTTATTTATCATCCTTGAGAAAACAAATTTGATTTTCTGTTGTACTGCTAGATTAGCCACCATCTAACCTAATTTAAAGACTATCACCCTAAATATTTCATCCATTGTGAATGTGTAACATCCATTCGGGCTAGATTTGAGAGTTTCTTGTAGATTAGGCATAGATCATCCCTTAATAGTCAGTAGGAGACAGAGTAAAGGTATAGGGATTTTAGTTGCTCCACATAGGACTTGTTATTTACACCCTGTATTTTTTATGTAAGGAGCTTCTGAGGCCACTCCAATTGTTGCAAGTGCCAAACAGGTAAGCACACAATAAGCTGTCCACCAGTAATTTCCTGTTCAGACAGGTGAAATCAGCCCTGTCCTGCCACAAGAGTGCAAGCTTTAACCATCTTTACGTAAAATGACTGGTTTGAAGTCCAAGTGTTAGGGAATCACAAAAATAGGAGCCTAAAGCACTGAAAACAGCAGATACAATGTATATAGAGTAACTACGTTTACAGAAGAGCAGCCCTTACAGCAATGGAAAATGCAACTTACAATTCTAAGCAAGTTCAGAAAAAAAAATAGCATAGAAATTGTCAAGAATGCAATGAATACAAGTAACACAAGTGCAAAATAATACTTAATTTAGTTTTTCTTGCCAAGGATGACTTCTGCTGCAAGCAAAATCTGTCAAACTCTCTGGTGTTGTTGCCAAGGGATGAACACCTCTTAATAATTCCTTCAGGCCCTTGCATAACTGTGGGAAAGTATATGTAGTTGTCAGAAACTTCATCACCTCACATTAAAATACCCACAACCTTAACTTGGAGCTCCTGGAGACCCAAATCACCCTTAACAAATCAAAAAAGGACTACATTACTATCTACAAATTTCCATCAATGTCCCCCAAAGATCACCAAAATTATAATAATTCTAGGGAGGTGATGAATGTCAAACCAGATATCTTCTTGCTTGGGGACTTCAAATATCCGAGTACTGACTGGCACACTCACACCTCTAAAAGTGGATATGCTCAGGATTTCCTAACCTTTGTTAATACCAATGCAATGCAGCAAATTGAGGGTCTAATTTCCTCAATCTGATCCTTACCAGTCTAGCCCCTGCCTATACCCCACCATCCATCTCCTCATCCCTGGTTAAATCTGACCTCAAATCAGTTACCTTCTCTGTCAGGTTCAATGCTACCACCACACCATGAAATGAAACCCCAGCTAAGGACTTCTCCAGGGAAAACCTACTTTAGCTTGTAGAAGACCTATGCAAACATCTCAACAATCCCCTAAATGGACCCATGTGAGAGGGCTGCTACATTCACTTCCAATTTCACCAGTATCTAAACAGATGCACAGAAAAGTGTGTGCCCATCTACCCTAAATATAATGGCACACTCAGAAATAAACGTCTCCCATGGAACTGCTGTATTAATAAATTATATAACAAAAGAAAACAATGGAAAACTGCAAGAAAGCTGCCTACCAAAAAAAAACCACACAAAAAATAAGTTAGCAAAGCACTTAACAGCACTATTGCTTAAGGAGAATATCAATAACCATACAGAATATTATATTCATAAAGTAGCAGAAAGCATTCCAAGAACTAAACCAACATGGGAATGGAGGAAGGGGATTCTGATAGGGATGACTGCAATTAGGGATAAAGACAATAGGCAAGAGGGGCTGGAATTTACTTCAGAAAACAGGCAAAAGAACCAAGGTATTGGGAGGAAATAACTAGATAGGGAAAGGTAACAGAATGGGAAGAGGCAAAGAATTTATATGGCCTGCAGGTTAGAGACTGCCTTCCATATCAAGGATTGATATCAGAGTATAGGCAAAGAGAAAGAAATAGTGGGGTCCTAAATGAAAGATCAGTACTGATAGAATTTTTAGTAGAATGTAGAACAGAAGCTGCTGTTAAAAAAATTAATAATTAGTAAAACATGCAAAATATTGCACGGTAACTATAAGAATCAATCAGAGGAGATTAGAAAGGATTGGGAAGAGTGATTGGATAAGCAATTCACAAAGAAAAATGGGGGATATATGTATGCTACCCAAATATGTAACAAAGTCTAGACGATTTAGGATCTTTGCTTGGAAGTATTTACATAGCTATTTTTATACCCCAAGTAGACTCCAGAGAATTTTTCCTCAGGTAGACAGCAAATATTGGAGGTGTGACAGGGAAGAAAGAGGTAATTGAGAACATATCTTCTGGGAGTGTAATGAATTGGCAGACTTTAAATATTCCCTGCAGACTATTCTATCAGAGATACTGGGTGAACAAATTTGTGTATCTAGGGAAATGATTTTTTGAGCTATGATACAGAATCAGAATTGCCTAGACATAGTAAGCCCTTACTGAGTCTAATTATGGTGGCTGCCAAAAAAGCAATTGCTAGAAAATGGAAATCAAAGTCTAAACCAACTTCACTAGAAGTAGTGAATATAGTAACAGAGATAAAACAACTGGAATTGCGATCTTTAGAAAAGGGTAGGAGCAAATTACACAGAAAAAATGGGAACTGTGGGAACAATGCATACAAAGGAGGAATGAGGTTTAAAAGAAGGCAACATTTGAATGAGCTATGTAATGTTTGACAGTGACTGGTTAAATTAGAAGTGATGTATAATGTTTGCAAGTAAAATTATGTCAATATGGTTTGTTTTAATTTATATAAATGTATGACTGCCTATGTCATACAGGATAATTTAATAAAGATGTTTCCTGTTTAAAAAAGAGCACTGTTAGTAAATATAAAATAGAGTACAAACATAAGTTCACTAAAGTTACCAAAGGAAACTTGCAAATTGTTCTCCAGTTATGTCAGGAAACTAATGTTCAATACTGCATGAGCTCATTGATAATATCACACATTCCTCTGCCAAGGATAGAGACAGTACATTAGTAGACACATTTTGTGATAACTTTTGCCCACCTAGCCAGATTCTTGATCCTATAAGCACATTGAAACAAGTCTTAGAATCCTTGTTAAAGGCTAAAAACAATGTTTCTATGGGACCGGATAATCTATTAAGCTATGTTTGCATCAGAACAAATTGTGCTCTATCTAAACCTCTATTTAAACTGTTCAACCTCAGTTCAGCCACTGGGTTTGTCTCTGATGCCTGGAGAACAGCGACTGTGACTCCCCTACACAAGGTTGGCCTTTCTACCGAACCGGGTAATTATAGGTCCATTAACCTCACTGCCCTAATATGTAAAGTCATGGAATGTATCAAAGAATTTCTGCAGACACAGGCAATTTAACTTGATCTAGACTCCCACTGAGTTTCATTTTCTGAAGGGTAGGGCCTGTCTTTTGAACCTAATAAAATTATTTGAAAATATGATAAAAGTTGTGGACAGTAGTCACTCTGTACACTCTGCTTATCTTGACCTGGCCAAAGCTTTTGACACTATCCCCATGCTTGTATAACTGAAAAGTTAGACAAACTTAATGTACCCCCCCCGTGATGTCTGATGGATTACCAACTGGCAACTGAACAGATCATAAGTAGTGAAATCTGCAAATACCCTCTCGGAACATAAATTGTAACTATTGGGGTAACAAAAAGATCAGTTTTCAGTCCTCTCCTGTCTGGCATTTATTTCGCAGATAACCAAATCAGTATCACCGAAGTGGTTGACCAAGTTTGCTGATGGCTGCAAACTGGACACTGTCATCAGCACAACCACTGTTTCTAAACTGCTCCAAAAAGAGTTGGGATATGTACATACCTGGTGTACTGAAAATGGTCTCAAGCTAGGTGCAAAAAGGTGCAGCATAGTTAGAATATGGAAAAGATACTAGTCCTACTTCATATGAAATTCCTCTTCAAATTATATGATCATTACAGAAGAGGGTTCTTATGGTGACAACTCCCTCTCACTCAATCATGTTTCCACCATAGTCAGGAAATCCTTCTATCTGGGCCTGTTAATTTCCAAGGGTAACATACCTCTCAACTTCCTGGCACAAAAATTCTGGACAAAGCCAAAAATAATGGGGTAACAAAAGTTCAAAATAGGGACATATTTTAAATATTGCTCTTATAAATTTAAAAAGTTGCTGGAATACCAGTATTTTTGTTGGCAAGCATTTTTTTGAAGGATATCAAGTCTAAAACTCAAATTCCTATCCTTACTTAGTGACTTCAGTCCTTAGTTATTTGTCAGAAAACCACACATTTTATGAGGAATAGACTAAAACTATGAGACAAAAATCTGTAAATTTCTATGAAAATCTGGACAGTTGAGAGGAATGAATTGCTAAAGTGAGAAGTTCATCATTTTTTTGTAGAGAAATACATGGATCATGTTGTGTATTTTTAATTACGAATTGTATGGTTTATTACATCAGCATTAAGAGAAAAACCCAGCCAGAATGACTGACTGAGGAGTGTGTTACACATACTAGTGTTAACAAGCACTGGAAATTGCCAGACTTTACATTTTTATAACAATGTAATTTACTGTTTCAAAGGACAGATGAACCAGACAAGAGCTGCAATTATTACAGGACAGAAAGGCAATCAGAAGTTATATAGTACAGTTCCAAAAAGAAAGAATGATGCTTCTTATATTTAGTAGTAAGAACTCTTTGAAGGTGGTATATTTCTGGTTGATCTGCAGACTGAATTTGACCATTCTCAGTTCTAGGTTCACAGTGTGTCTCTTTCACCTACTGGCCTGAATGGAGGGAAGCCATGTGTACAGACAAGTTACATGATTACCGATGATCTATACCAGCCAACTGAAAAAAGCTCTGTTCCTCAGCAGGTCCTATAATGCAGACCAGGATACAACAGTGTGGTCACTCTAATTCACAGGACACTGCATTTGTTTTCAGTGACAAGGCTTCATGTCAAATATAAGTATGCAACAATACAGTCCTTAGAACAGCCGCCAAAATCTTGGAATTTCCTAGGTACATGGTGCGTGAGACCACCCTTGGATGACTGAGTGACACACCCACAACAGTTGGGGGTCATCAAACTGGAGTGTGTAACATGTCAAAATGTGCAGATTAACTACACAGAAAGGTATTTTATCAGTTTGGCTTACTTTGTTTATTTGGATTAAATGTAGGTCATCTCTCAGACAGTCATCATATTGTGTAGGCCATTTGTTTTCAATTAGCACATGTAAGGCTTCTCAGTAAAACATTAACTCTTGCACCACTGAGTTTGTTTCTTTGTGTCAAGCACATGCATGGCATCTCTGTTATAAAATATTAGCAATAAGCTGTGTGTGTGTTATCCATACGTCTCAGCCTCAGTCCAAGAAACCTAGACAAAGAGAAAAATAATAGGGGGACAAAGGGCCAAAATTGGGACACATTTTAAATACTGGGCTTAGAGGATTAAGGAGCTGTTAACAAGCTGTTGCTTGTGGTCCTTTGGTACAAGGTTTGACTCTCTCAGCCTCTATTACCTAACTGTGTGACTCTGAGCAAGTCACTTAAACACGTCTCCCAGGCCAGTTCTGAAAATGTTCCAGATCAGTACCATATATCAGAAAACAAGAACGGGCACCTTAGTAAGGAGCATTAGCTATTACACTGTGGAACTGATGAGGTCAGGAAAACACAACAGGTCTACTGGCAAAATGTAATGCAGTAGTAAACGAATCTGTTAGAAAAGTAAACAGCAGGGTAAACGAATCTGTTAGAAAAGTAAACAGCAGGGTAAACGAATCTGTTAGAAAAATAAACAGCAGGGTAAACGAATCTGTTAGAAAAGTAAACAGCAGGGTAAACGAATCTGTTAGAAAAGTAAACAGCAAGGTAAACTAATCTGTTAGAAAAGTAAACAGCAGGGTAAACGAATCTGTTAGAAAAGTAAACAGCAGGGTAAACAAATCTGTTAGAAAAGTAAACAGCAGGGTAAATGAATCTGTTAGAAAAGTAAACAGCAGGGTAAATGAATCTGTTAGAAAGGTAAACAGCAGGGTAAACGAATCTGTTAGAAAGGTAAATAGCAGGGTAAATGAATCTGTTAGAAAAGTAAACAGCAGGGTAAATGAATCTGTTAGAAAGGTAAACAGCAGGGTAAATGAATCTGTTAGAAAGGTAAACAGCAGGGTAAATGAATCTGTTAGAAAAGTAAACAGCAGGGTAAACGAATCTGTTAGAAAAGTAAACAGCAGGGTAAACGAATCTGTTAGAAAAGTAAACAGCAGGGTAAATGAATCTGTTAGAAAAGTAAACAGCAGGGTAAACGAATCTGTTAGAAAAATAAACAGCAGGGTAAACGAATCTGTTAGAAAAGTAAACAGCAGGGTTACTGCATAACCCGTTAAGGATGGAGAGCCCCACAAAGAGACGAACTATACAAGAAATCAGAAACAGCAACGGAGGAAGTTAGTTACAAAATATTCCATAAAATCCATTTTATTCTAAAGCAATATAAAAAAAATGATTAGCACTAATGTTAGGTAGGTTCTAAGATCCTAATCATTGTTATGGAAACTCTATAGCAATAAATATACAACAGGTTGGCTATAGGTTTTGGCATTAGCTTACTAGACACAAGTCTGGAAGCAGCACAGCCTTTGAGTTGAGAAATAAAGAAAATATCAATACTAATTCACCCATCATGTTTGCATATGCACCAAAATCTGCTAAGTTAAATCTCTTAGTTTGGAAATTATTGAAAACATAACAGATAAGGGAATTATTCAGCAAATCATTACAGTAAGGAGAAATGCGTAAATTACAAGTATGCAGGAGAAGTAAATCTAAAGTATGAACCCCCCAGGGATATCTCAGTTGTATCCCAGTACTGTATTAGGCAGGCAGGTTGTATCCCAGCACTGTATTAGGCAGGCAGGAATCAGCATCAGTATTCATAACTCATGAGTGCTTCTACTGGTTTATTTATTTTTATTTAGCAGACAGGTACAACTGACCTTCTGACCATTTTTCATCCATGAAGGGTGGGAGGTTGGCATAATGGTTAAGGTGTTTACCTTGCAGACACAAGGTGCAGGGTTGATTCTCACATGGGGTAATTGGCTAGGCTTAAAATGGCCCACAAGGGCAATTAGCCTAATACTAATCTATGAACCTATGACTTGCTCACACAAAGTAATACAATAATGTATCAAACACATAGCAAAACAGATATTCCAAAATATGCACATTTTAAGTATGTTCTTATTACAGTGCAAAATGTTGTGAATGATGCGGTAGGCCTAACGTCCTGAGTGAGAAAGAGAAGGGGGGAGAGAGAGTTCTGCAGCACAGGGGCAGTAATTACAGAAGCATTTGAGTCTATTTCAAAAGCCTGCTATTGCAATTCAGGAAAGAAGAGGTACTGTTAGAACAAATATATTTTGCGTTATTATATCTGTATGAGACCCACCATTTCATGTTTTTTGATAGCTTGTTGAATGTGTAAGCCAAATTTCAAATTATCAATTTCGACACCTAGCTGCTTAGTGCTGGAGACTACAATTACTGCATTGTTGGAGGGTATGATTTTGAAATGGAAGTCTTTGTACAGATTTCTTTTCGGCATTCTGGTGTTGATTACATAAATTGGAACCTTTACGGCCAGAAGTATCTAAAATCTCTTAATACATAATGCAACAGAAGGTGTATTGAGAGGAGGCTGAAAGCAGCTACAACATTTTCAATACTCAGAAATTCCAAAGAGTTTGACTTGTATGCCTGCACATAATTTTTCACTGTAAACTTGTATTACCAAGTTTGCAATATGCAACCAAAATCTATGTTAAACCATTATCTCCTGGCAAGAAGCTGCCATCAAATAGTGCCAAAATTCCACAAAATGACTTGGAAAAAGAAATGAACTATGATACCTTTATTCAAAACAAGTATACAAAACAAACACAGCTGATAACTTACTAAGAGTTCTTAAGAGCTTAGAGAAAAATGGACTAATAAAGTATTGCCACTCTTCCAATTCTTGTTAGAAAAAAATGACAATTTTTACTTTAGCAGCAGCATTTTACCCTAAAACAGCTTGAATTGGTGTCAATTCTTTTGTAAAGGATTCAGATTTAAAAATATCTACACACACTGTAAAGCAGTGGTCCCCAACCACTGGACTGTGGACCGGCACTGGGTCATGGATCATTTGGCTGCCAGGCACGGAATTCTGAAGGACGAACTGGAGAAGGGTTGCATGTGAACAGCAGTTGAACATGGGTCAGTCAGTCCTGAGAGATAGGCAAGCACTGTTCTGAAGGGATGGGCGATGGCCTCCGTTGCCCTCGGCCGATCAAAAGGGAGTTGAGTTCAGATCCCTGAATCCAGAGTTGTGGAGAGGGGTGCCTTGCGACATCCACTGTGGTGACACAAATGGTCCTGGAGAAGCCAGTGGGGGCCCCTGGGAGAGCGCCCCTTTCTTTCTAAAGGGCAGTGCACCCTAGAATGGGTTCACCCCAAGAGAGGGGCCCGTGCTATGGAAAGCTTCACGGTTCTGGAGGCAATAGGTGAGCATTTGCCGACCCTTGAAATTCCATGGGAGAGGGTGTAAGTCTTGCACCCGGCCATACCCATATCTGCAGCAGGTCTCCTAGGTGAACAGCCTCTGGCATGTTAGAATAATATAGGTAAGGGAAGTAGGCAAGCCAGATCTGTAACTTTAGGATAAGGATTGGCTGTAAGGGCTGGATTGGTCGGGCTTGGGTGTGAAGCAAGGCTGGGCATGCACCGTGGCTGGACAAGGCATCGCCCCCTCACTGCGACCCCCCTGGAGGGGACGAGGGACAGTGGTGGTGACTCAGGACATGAGCTTGGCCTTCCTGTGGATTGCCCCGGCTGTGGTGGGCATCGGTCTTGACCAGCGTCCCACATCGTCTGGCAGCTAACAGCTGACTTAGAACTAGTGCAGACCAGGGGAATCTATTTAATTAAAACAAAGAATCGTGAAGGCCCAAGAAGGGTGCTGATGTGGTGTGATTTCTGCCCAGTACTCTGAATGTCAAAGTGAAGCGTGGGTAAATGGCAAGAGTAACTCTATGACTCTCTTAAGGTAGCCAAATACCCCGCCATCTAATTAGTGATGGGCATGAATGGATGAATGAGATTCCCACTGTCCTTACCTACTATCTTGTGAAACCATGGCCAAGGGAATGGGATTGGCAGAATCAGCAGGGAAAGAAGATCCTGCTGAGCTTGACTCTACTCTGGCACTTTGAAGAGACATGAGAGGTGTAGAATAAGTGGGAGGCCTTGGCCACTGGTAAAATACCACAACTCTTTTTTTCACTTACCTGGTGAGGTGGGAGGTAAGCCCCACCAGGCCTCTCACTTCTGGCTTCTACCATGACCAACTCCGGGGACAGTGTCAGGTGGGAAGTTTGACTGGGGTGGTACACCTGTCAAAGAGTAACACAGGTTTCCTAAGGTGAGCTCATGGAGGACAGAAACCTGCCGTTGAGCAGAAGGGCAAGAGCTCGTTTGATCTTGATTTTTAGTATGAATACAGACTGTGACAGTGGGGCCTCATGATCCTTCTGGCTTTTTGGGTTTTAAGCAGGAGATGTCAGAAAAGTTATCACAGGGAAAACTGGCTTGTGGCAGCTAAGCATTCATAGTGATGTCGCTTTTTGATCCTTCAGTGTCAGCTCTTCCTATCATTGTGAAGCAGAATTCACCAAGCATTGGATTGTTAACCCACTAATAAGGAACATGAGCTGGTATTAGACTGTTGTGAGGCTAGTTTTACCCTACAGCTGATGTGCTGTTGAAATAGTAATCCAGCTCAGTATGAGACAAACCGCAGGTTCAGACATCTGGTGTATGTACTTGGCTGAGGAGCCAATGATGTGAAGCTACCATCTGTGGGATTATGACTGAGTGGCTCTAACTCAGAATCCCACCTTAACACAATGATACCACAGCAATGCAGATCACTGGTTGGCCAGGGATAGCCAGATGCAAGGCTGGCGAGGACCACTGCTCATCACTGGGTCAGAGAGCAGACGGAAGGGGGCTGCCTCTCTCCAGCAGTACACTGCACGTTGTTGGGGAACCGGGTGCTAAATTATTCATAGACGGCCTCATATCTGCATGAAAGCAAAATAAACTGTGTGTGTGTGTGTGAGAGAGTGTGAAGAGTGAGAGTGATCTCTGGCAGCAGTAGCGATGAGGTTTGCATACCACCCAACTTTCTGCACAATAAATCTGAATAGAGCCACAAGTAATAGGGATAGATTTTAAATATTTCTTTTATAAACATAGAAAATCAATAAAGTTGCCATTAGGTTTACATACCTCTCGACTGTACAACTCAACCTCTCACACAATAAATCTGGAACATAGCTCTCAACCTCTTAGATCAAGAAATCTGGACAAAGGCAAAAATAATGTGGGCCAAAGGCCCAAAAATCTAGACACTTTTAAGTACTGCTCTTACAAACTTAGAAAGTAGACAGAAATACAGATTTTGCATTAGCATGTATTTTCTGAAGGGAATAAAGTCTGAAACTCAACTGTCAATGTTAAGTTGTCAATCTTGCCTTCATTCTTGCTGGATGGTTTCGGAGCTGAACCTCGGCTCCGACTCGGCCGAATACTAAAGCTCGAGAGCTATTTTTACCAGCTCGAGGCCATCCTATGTCACATAATGCTAGGTGAAATATATCCAGATCTCATCTGCCGCTTCAGCTACGAGGTAGCGTTTTCACCGGCTCCAGGTCGTATATTTTTATTAATAACTTTTGAGGTAGTTTTTTAGTCAGTCTTTTATCCTCTTTTGTCCCTTTAGTATTAGTGAAGTTAGCGACTAGTCTTTCCCTTTTTTTTTTAGCTGCTAATCTCCCTTTTTCTCCACCCTTAAGGTGGTTGGGCCTCTGACCCCCCCTTAGTAGTACAGATTTCCCTTGGTTGTTCTGTGTGTGTGTGGAATTCTGTCCCTCTGTTTAGCGGTAGCCCCCCCCTTTTTTCTGCTTATAGTAAATTGTTATTATAATTTAGTGTATTGTGTATTGTTTTACAGTAGTATGTCTAAGGATACTAAGGTATCTGGTTTCAAGAAGTGTGACTCGTGCTATCAGAAGATGTCTCTGACAGACAGTCACACTTCTTGTGTGTATTGTTTGGGCCCTCTGCACCTGCAGGACTCTTGTTCCATCTGCCACGCTTTTAGCCCTAGAGTCCTGCAGGAGCACAGAAACAAACTCATTCTTAGAGGCTTGTTAAAACCTGAAAGTTCCCCAGCTAAGACCATGGCTGGGAAACCTTCAAAGCCCGCCAAATCGTCGGCTCCATGTTCGGAGCTGGCACAGAGCGGTGCTCTTGCTGCCTCGTCGGTTCCGGCCGGAACCGAGGCATCTAGACCTTAGTCGGCTCCGACTTTAGTGTCGGAGCCATCCCCGAGCAGAAAGCACTCCAGGTCTCCGTCTCTTGAGTCGGTTCGATCGGCTCCGAAGTCTCTACTCTTGTCGGAGCGGAGCCATAGATCTCATTTCTCTAGGTCTTCCAGGCTTTTGGACCATGACCTCGAGAGGGTAGTCAGCCGGCCTTTAAAGTCGCAGGCACTGGCCCAGTTGCTACATAGCCTATCTCAACAGACAGGGGCTACCCCTACACCCGCTCAAGTTCCTCCTCCGACTAATCTGCTGAGTTTGGAACCGGAGGTCGTCGAGGTGAGTACTGTGGGGGCGTCGGAACCGATCCCCCTGTTGTCGGTTCCTTCGTTGGCTCCGATCCCATCCTTGGCTCCATCCTTGGAGGGTTCTGGGCGCCGAGACTCCCTCGTGGGCTCTGAGGGGGAGAGTGGCATCGGACCCTTGTCCGACCCCGCTCTCCCTCTCGGAGCCTCGGCGCAGGTGAGTTTGGCCCTGACATCAGCCTCGGAGCTGTCCCTCTCGGTGCCGGGGGGAGTTCTCATCTCCTCGGAGTTGGGTCCTTCTTCCCGGCCTGACAGGGGCGCCTTTGAGGTGATGAGGAGCGTGCTGGCTCCAATACCGGCACCACGGTCGGCCTCCTCGGCCCCTCCCTCTACGGTGCCTGCTTCGGCCCCTGCCTACCCTCCCGACCCCAAGCGAGGAGAACCGATGCTCCAGGCTGCCCCATTGGGCCTTTCTTCCTCTTCTGAGGCCTCCCCTGACCCTGCGGGGGAGCCCCCTCGGAAGAGGACATGTAAGAGGAAACATGTTGACTCTCCTGAGTCAGTGACATCTGACACCGACCTGGATGATTCGGAAGGATGTCTCCTTTTCTGACATCTTAGAGATCCTCAAACAGAGGGGGAACTGGTCTGCCCTTAACCCATCCGAGGACGAGTCGGTGTACCTGGATGCCTTCGGTTTTCACCCTTCCACCTCCTGGGTGTCCCCGCCTTTCGACCCACTTATGGAGGTGGTGGCTCAGAAGGCGTGGACGACTCCGGATACTATGGAACCAACTCCCCGGAGGCCCACTAAATTTATTACTGCTCTCACAGATAAGCAGTTTCTCTCCAAGGGTATCCCCGTGGATGCCATGGTGGTGGTGGCAGCCACTAAGAAGGAGTTGGCTGACCCTTCAGTACCTGTCCACCCTCCTAATAAGGAATCTAGGACTATGGATAGGTACGGCAAGCGGATGTTTTCCTCAGCGACCTTTGCTATGCGGTCGCTGAATTATTTATGCCATTTCACCCGACTTCAGAGGGACCTTCTCAAGGAACTGGGTGAAACATTGCAGGACCCAGCAGCTGTGGGGTCTCAGGAAAAGATCAACTCCCAGCTAGGGACCCTGAACTCTATCATTAACTCTTCCATGCGGCTCATCTCTTATGCAGCTGATGGAGCGAGTAGAGCCGCAGGTACGGGTGTTGCTCTAAGGAGACACGCCTGGATGCGGCTCTGCAATTTTGCTGACCCCTTCAAGGCGTCATTCACTAACACCCCCTTTGATGGTTCTGCTCTTTTTGGACCTCAAGTGAAGGATACCTTAACCAGGTGCGAACAAGAAGGCAAGACTCTCTCTGCCGTGGGAGTCTGTTTTTCCGCCCCTTCTAGACCGTATCCTAAGGGTCAAAAGGGCGGGAAAATGTGGTTCTGCAAACCTCAGGGAGTTCTGCCGGACGAACGTGGTGAGCTTCCCTCTAGAAGCAGAGGAGGGAACAATAACAGACACCGCCCTAGGGGCAGGGGGGGTCCGCAGAATCAGGGTAGCAGAGAATCTTTCTCTGACAAACCCTTTCAGCACCCCTGAGGAGCTGCCCGACTGTCCACCTTCGGAGGCAGTCGGGGGAAGACTTTCGCTGTACCCAGAAGCCTGGTGCTCCCTTACGCAGGACAGATGGGTATGGTCGATCATATCTGAGGGCTACAAAATCCCCTTTATCCACACCCCACATCAACCAAAAGGGCCTCTTCCAGACGTTCCACCCAGTCTGAGAGACCAAGCAGCACTAGAAATTTCAAAGCTGCTTTTAAAAAGAGCCATCCAACCAGTCCCGACAGACCAACAAGGATCTGGAATCTACTCCAAATTCTTTTTGGTACCAAAAAAGACAGGGGACTGGAGACCTATTTTGGATCTCAGCAAACTGAACAAATCGGTCCAAAAAACAAAATTCCGGATGGTCACGCTACAGTCCATTCTTCCCTTTTTGGGTCAGGACAATTGGATTGTGCTCTATAGACCTTCAGGATGTGTACTACCATATCAAAATGAACAGGCGCTACAGGAGGTTTCTCTGCTTCTGGCTGGGAGCCAGTCACTACCAATTCAGAGCCCTGCCCTTTGGCCTCACCACAGCCCCCAGAGTGTTTACCAAATGCATGGCAGTGGTTGCGGCTCACTTGAGACGTAGAGGATTCCGGGCATTTCCATATTTGGATGACTGGCTCCTTACTGCCACCACCAGGCACCAGCTACTTCAAGCCAGGGATTATGCTGTACAAACCTGCAAAGCACTAGGCATCTCTATAAATTTCGAAAAATCTGCCTTGTCGCCTTGTCAGCATATTACCCTCATAAGCATTGTGTTAAACACGGTAGAGTTGTCAGCAAAACTTCCTATGCAAAGAGTATACAACATTAGCAGGCAAATTCAAGTCCTGCTACAGGAGGACAGGGTCCAAGCCAGGTCTGTACTGAAAATGCTTGGTCTGATGGCTGCAACAATCACCTTGCTCCCACTAGCTCATTTTCATATGCGGATACTACAGTGGATGCTCTTTTCCCAATGGTCCTTTCAGCAGCTTCCCATGTCACACAATATTCTCATCACTTGCAAACGACACCTATCTTGGTGGATGGGCTCACTTCAGGTGCTTCAAGGCAGACAGGTTGTTCTCCCCTCTCCGGTTGCCACCGTGACAACGGATGCCTCCCTGATCGGGTGGGGGGGCATTTTCAGGGCAGGACAGTCCAGGGCACATGGCAACCCTTCGAATACCACTTGCACATCAATGTCCTGGAGATGAGAGCGGTGCTGTTGGCGTTGTAGGCTCTCCAGAGCTCTCTTCCCACTGGGACAATTGCAATACAGACAGACAATATGTCTGTAGTATGGTACATCAACAAACAAGACGGAACCAGGTCCTACCCTCTTTGTTGGGAAGCGCTCAGACTCTGGCAATGGGCGATCTCTTCTGAGCAATTTCTGGTAGCAAAACACATTCCCGGGAAGTCCAATGTCATAGCAGACAGGCTGAGCAGGGACATCCTCATGCCCTATGAGTGGTCTCTCAACCAACTAGTAGTGGACCAAATCTTCAGAAAGTGGGGTCAGCCTTGCTGCGACCTTTTTGCAACCCCTCAAAACAGCAAGTGTCAAGACTTCTTCACCCTCTTCCAGGCCTCACTCCCAGAGACGCTATAGTCCACGATTGGCCCAGGGGTCTCCTTTATGCTTCCCCCCCTTTCCCTTAATCACTCTGTTAGTCCAGAAAGCAACTGCCTTGAGATTCAGGATGATCCTCATTGCCCCTTACTGGCCCCGACAAGTCTGGTTTCTGTTCCTACAACGTCATCTACTGGAGCAGCCCTGGCATCTGGACCCTGTGCCAGACCTTCTGACCCATCAATCGGGCAAGCTGCACCAATCCCTTTCATCTCTCAACCTCACAGCTTGGTTGCTCCACTTCCAACCCTAGCCAGACTTCCCTTAATTTCTCCGTCAGTACGTCAGATTATCCTTGCCTCTCACAAGTCTAACACCAGAAGGACGTATGCAAACAAATGGAAACATTTCTCTATTTGGACAGAAAAGAACCAAGTTGATCCCTTTACTGCCCCTGTCCAAACAGTTCTAGATTTTCTGGTGGAACTCTTTCAAAAAGGTTCTTCTTCAGCCACTATCAAAGTCCAGTTGGTGGCTACTGCAAATTTCCATGTTGGCTTGTCAGAGTCTTCTATTATGTCCCACAAGCTCTGCAAAGCCTTTCTGAAGGGTACCCTATTACTTAGGTCCCCAGTCAAAGACCCTCCTCCACCGTGGGATCTAAATTTGGTACTGTCATCATTAATTCTGCCTTCTTTTTAGCCTGCTGCCTCCTGCTCATTAAAACTACTCTCGTGGAAAACACTTTTCTTGGTAGCTATTACCTCAGCGAGAAGGGTTTCGGAACTACAAGCACTATCTGTGCACCCCCCTTATCTTGTTTTTCACAAAGATAGAGTGGCTCTTATGACAAATCCATCCTTCTTACCTAAGGTACTCTTGGAAAAAAATCTGAATCAGACCATTGATCTCCCAGTTTTCTTTCCAAATTACACTGATAGAGCTGAGAGAAGATTACATTGTTTGGATGTCCATAGGCAACTATGTTTCTATCTGGATAGAACCAAGCTAACAAGAAAATCAGAGCAACTCTTCTTATCTTACGCCGAAGGGAAGCAGGGCCTTTTGGTTTCTAAAGTGACCTTGTCCAGATGGTTGACCTCTCATCTCTTTAACCTATCAATTGGGGCATAAGGAGCTCCCTACCAAGCCTACAGCTCATTCAACTAGAGCATTAGCTTCCTCAGTTGCTTTTCAGGTGAGATTACCTATGGATTCTATTTGTGCAGCGGCCACATAGGCCTCTCCTCATACCTTCATTTCTCATTACAAACTGGATATTGCCTCGAGAAATAGGGCTGATTTTGGTTCCACTGTACTCAAGAGTCTGTTCCATTTAGCCACCCAGGACTAAGGTGCTAGGGATGCGATCCCATCCAGCAAGAATGAAGGCGAGATTGACAACTTAACATTTAGAAGTTATGTACTTACAATAACGTTCCATGTTAGTGGTCTTCTTCTCGCCTTCTTTCTTGCGTCCCTCCCTCCATCCCCCTAGCCTGGAAAGACCTAAGTATTGGGTGAGACTTTCCTTGTCACCAGGATTATCCCTTCAGCTAGAGCTCTTCTTCCCCTTATAGCCCTGGTGAAAGACAGGCTGTAGGGTTTATAGTTCTACATAGCCTTAGTTTTATCTTTTTCAGTGGTGGGACATGTCTATCCATAGTGTTAGCTATCAAACGAGATCTGGGTATATTTCGCCTAGCATTATGGGACATAGGATGGCCTCAAGCCAGTAAAAATAGCTCTCGAGCTTTAGTATTCGGCCGAGTCAGAGCCGAGGTTCAGCTCCGAACCCATCCAGCAAGAAAGAAGGTGAAAAAAGACAACTAACATGGAACGTTATGGTAAGTACATAACTTCTAATTATTTTACAACTTCAAACTTCAATGATCTGCTAGAAAACAACAATTTTATGAGAAACAGACCAAAAATATGAGGCAAAAATCTGGACATTCTGCAAAAATCTGTACAGTTGACAGGTATGCTGGACAGAGTCAAATAATAGGGACATATTTTAAATATTGCTCTTATAAAATCAGAAAATCAAAAAGGTTGCCATTAGGTTTATGTACATCTTCACCATAGCAGATCAATGATATGCTGTTAAACAGAATGCACACTTTTTTTGGTAATTACTGCAAATTGTCTTTTTATTGTACTTTGGAGTTTTTCTCCCTGGGTCTCAGCTGAAAATGTACTTCTAGTCCAGTCAGGCCTCCCCAGTAAACAAATGTCAAATAAATAAATAAATATGCACTTTACTATGCTTGCACGATGGCCGGTACATGGAAAATTGTCTTACATGAATCCGGTCTTTGGTGCAAAAAAGGTTGGAGACTGCTGCTATAAAGCTTATGAAGTCATTAATATGTTGACCTTCAGCTGAAATCATCCCTTCTAACTTATATGGCTCTGGTAAAACTGAATACTTTTTTTTTTTTTTTAACAAACAAAATGTTTAGACAGAACTTAGATTCTCTTCATACCTGTGGTGAAGCCATTTCATTTTTATTATTGGTTAAATCCTGTTAATAAGGTAAGACTGATGCTTCTCCTAAAGTTCTTTAGTCATTGCATCTAGCATTGTAACTGACTTTACTACTTTCTAGGGGCTAATTGCAACAGAAGTTGCTAGAAGATAGCAGAGTCTAGAAGAGGTCTATGGGTGAAACTCTCAAGGGTACTGAACTTCAACAGATGAAGTATGAGCAGGGTGGAACTCAGATCTGCCTCTCACGAGCCATGCATAAGGTCACTTACAGTCTAGATGATCTATACATCGAAAGTATTCATATTGACTATCACAGCCTGACCCTTCCAGCTTTAGCAGACAGGAGGCAGATACCATATTGTGAACTTGAATGCACCAAAAAGGAGGCCAGGTGACAGCAGTAGGTAGCATTACTGATTTGTTTCTATGTAGAATATCTACAACCTATATTACCTGTATTTTATAAATACAATATGTAGTTGGGTTTGGAGGCATATATATTTAGAAAGGTCACTGGCAAGCAGAACGTATATCAGTGTTACATATATACAACATCAAACTAAAAATAAGCCTTTTGTCAATGCTGAATATTTGCACTGGTACTGTTGCAATAGGATATGATGAATCATGGGATGGCAATGGTGTGCACAGAAGATGGTTTGAGAATTAACACAACATGGATAGTGGTTCTGCATCATGAGATCCATCTTGCTTATATTTGGCTATTACATCTTACTTTCAGGGATCACTATAATGTTGCAGATTACTTCCCTGTAATTGTTTTTCATACATCTGCATTTTCATAGCCCCTGATAAAACATGAACTGCAAGCATGGATATATTAGTTGCTACATGTATATGCAAACATTGTACCAAATAATATTTCCAGTCATGTAAAACTGGGTTATTTTTCCTGCTTATATTGGGCTCTAGTTTCTCACTCTTGGACATGACAGAATACAAATTATCAAATAATCAAGAGCATTCTCTGCTGTATGTTGCTTCCTCGTGATCATCTTTACTTACAGATACAGGTGCATTTGCATGGCATTATTAATACAGCCTTCAGATGCCAATTTTTAGTGTCTTATAAAAATATGATCCATAAAATAATATGCAAACTCCTGCATCAAATTGCAAACAATGCACCAAATATCTGCAATAGTGAAATAAACAGAAACATTCTTCTTGCTTGTACTTGGTTTATATATATATATATATATATATATATATATATATATATATATATATATATATATATATATATATATATATATCCATAGTCATGTAAAATAAAGTGAATTATTAATTTTGCACACATATTCAACATTAGGTATTACAGAATAAGAACAAGACACTGTATGCTGTTTTCTCACAATCATTTTTTTGCAAGTACATTTGCTTGGTAGAATTAATACAGCCTAAGGATGTTGTACTTTACCAACCCAAAGTGACATAATTTGTGTGGCTAAATATACACAGCATTCAGTCACACATATAACAGCATCACAATACTGAAACATCCCCGTGCAAACATTGCACCAAATGACATTTTAAACATGTAAAATAATGTGAAATATTCCTCTTAAATATATGTGGCTACCACCTTTCAATTTCATGCATCAGACAATAGCGATTTCCCCAAAGAATCAAGACCATAATACTGCATGTCGCTTTCCCATGTCATCTGTTTTTTTTTACAACTGCATCTGTGCACCCAGATTAATACAGCTTCCAGATGCTAAGGTATTGCATGGGACTTTAACATCCACATACTATCAGTGCACTATATGGTACTGTACTTGTGTTAATCAAAATAAACAATTAATCTTGCCTATATGTGGTTATTAATTCTTAAAATAAGGTATCATAACGCACTGTTTGTTAAACAATCAACACCACAATGCTAAATGTTGCTTCCTATTTATCATGTTTTTGTTTTCACAAACTGCATCAGTGCACTGAATTAATACAGCCTGTCGATGTGCAGATGTTCTGTATGAGGCCGAGTTAATTCAGCCTCAAGATGTTAACTCTTATGCACGGTACAATTAACACAGACTCCATGTGTTAACTCTTGTGCATGGTACAATTAACACAGACTCCATGTGTTAACTCTTGTGCATGGTACAATTAACACAATTTCCAGATGTTAACTCTTATGCATGGTACAATTAACACAGACTCCATGTGTTAACTCTTGTGCATGGTACAATTAACACAGACTCCATGTGTTAACTCTTGTGCATGGTACAATTAACACTACAATTAACACAGACTCCATGTGTTAACTCTTGTGCATGGTACAATTAACACAGTTTCCAGATGTTAACTCTTATGCATGGTGCGATTAATACAGACTCCATGTGTTAACTCTTGTGCACGGTACAATTAACACAAATAAACTTGCCCTCAAAATCCTAAGGCATTCTGTGTATGCCTCAGTGCATATCACCAGATTAACACAACTTTCCATTAGGTTAACTGCTCTGTACGTGGTAAGATTAATGCAGGCAGGAAAATGTGGCCACCTGAATCATGATAAAATATTTTGCTTTGCATTTTATGACTGTAGTGAAGTGTGATACAGCATTTTAAAATCATTGCAGGGAAACAACATCTGGCATCATGCACTTGATAAGAATAAAAACAGTACTAAAGGCAAAGGTTCAATACAGCAAAAAAAAAAATAAACCAAAAGGGCTTTGGTATCATTGTACAGCTCTTTTGGTTTATTAATAATAAAAACGGGACAAAGACTATTAGCGAGGAAGAAAACAGTTACAATTTTGATTTTGTTCTCACTGCAAGACATGCATCCTCATCATTACTATTCATAAGATCATTAATATTAATAAAGCAATGCTGTAATTAGTGACACATTACTTTGATATTTCAAGTACTTGAATACCAGATTGCTTTGATGTTTGCTGATGTACACAGTGGTCTGCTGCTAAAGAAATGTTGTGACTTAAGCATTGTGTTGTGCATACATACGCTCATGAGCCAACACAATAAAATAAACTTCCACTGAAGCTCACTCATTCCCTCCATAAGACTGAGTTAAATTCCCTGATCACACACTGCCCAATTATAAATGACTGAGCAACACATCTTCTAAACAAAACTGAATACATTGTTTTTGCAGAAGGCAATCTCCTTGCACTCCCCATGTGAGAGACTTCACACACACAATCCCTTACTTAAACAAATTAACTGTATGGTCCCAATACCTCTAATAGAGCAAATACGGAAACATATTACTTGTATGTGTACAGTTCCAATGCCAAAGAGAAATGAAAAATACTCTAATAGAGCAAATACGGAAACATATTACCTGTATGGTTCCAATATCAAAGAGAAATTATAAATAATCTGATATGCTCTAATAGCCATACAGTTCTATTTTATTATAACAGTGAAAACAGTCGGGGGAGCACAAACTGAGGAAGTTAATGACTGGCAAATTAGTAGTCTGTTAACTGCCAATAAGAAAGCCAAGCTCATGACATGAACTGAGTTTAGAAAATGAGTATTTGGGTGTATGGGTATATGTTTGCGTACAGCCATAACTGCAGTGGAAAAAATCAAACGATTTTAAAACTCTTTGTTAGCTGGTGAAGCTATATAAATGTTTATGCTTTTATACTAAGGAATTTGACAAACCATTGATGAGCACTAGAGATAAAGGTTATTAATTAACGTAGCTGAACTGAACCTATAAATTGGTAAATGCATAACCATTGTGGAGTTTGAGAAAGTCCCACTAAAACATCCCATCTAGAGTAAAAGTTACTTGTGCATGTCCATATCAATGCAAACATATGTTTTACTACATATAGATCTTATTTTGCACTGCTGTTAGACTATTTCAAGTATGGCTGCCATCTTTTAAAATGACCAGCGAGGGGTGTTTTACGTAACTGTCAGATTTTGCACCACAAACCATGCTCATTACCAGTGCAAAGAGCTGGACTTCACTTTTTTGGGAAAATAAAAGCTTAAACTTGTATAATTTCAGATGATTCCATATTTCCATTTAATAAAATATTAAGAAGCTTTAAGTACAAAAAATGATTTATTTAGCTATTAGAGGAAACTTAGGAAATATGCTTTGTCCTAAAATCTCAGGACATTTGCAATGTTTCATGTCTTAGGTTCATAGGTTAGTACTAAGCTAACTGCCCTTGCGAGCCATTGTAAGCCTAGCCAATTGTCCCTTATGAGACTCAAATCTTGCACCTTGTGTTTGTAAGGCAAACACCTTAACCATTAGGCCACCCTCCCATCCCCTTTTCACATGACAGGACTTTGCATAAAGAGGGACAGGTGGTAACCTTACGATCTGCAGCAAGGAAGTACTGCACAACTTAAAGCATCACAAAATAATGGCAACACACAACATTCAAAAAATAAGATTACTTTTATTGACTTTTAGATGTAAATTTGATATTTTACCCACTCATAAAAATATGTGAAGAATGTAAACATATTTTAAGTAATCATATACAGTGTATCATTTCTGAAGTTATACAAAAAGCAGATATTTTGAGTACACATTTTATTTACTCCAGTTCTAGGACAGATACAAAAACTAAAACAAACCTTTTAATTAAAACTCAGTAGGTCAGTGCATAAAAGTGGCAGCCTGCAATATACAGCTTTTACTAAGCATACATATAAAGAAATCTGTAAATGTAAAGGACATTAATAAAGGAATTTCAATTACAAATGATAACAGAGGTATATTAAAATAAACATATAAAATCCAGTGTTACATCTGAATGTGCATGTTTTTCACTTTTAATAATCAACACAGTCCTCCAATAGAAGGCAAACATTCCAATACTCAAAACTGTGGTGTAAACAAAAGTTGCACTGTGTGGAGTTCAAAATATCCCACATTACACTATGAGCAATATTTGAAGGTAAAAGTCCCAAAGCAAAATCAAAATACTCGAAATATAGTGGACTTGGGGGGGGGGGGCAAAAACAACTCAGAAATGTGGACAACACTGAAAAGCAACTATGTAGTGCAAAATGTAGACATACAGTAGCGCACATATGAGGGCTAGACTGAAGCAAAAGTTTTGAATGCAGCCAAAATAGCTGCCCTCAGAGAAGTCACATATAGTAACTGCAAAAACAGGTAAAACAATGTGGGTGAAAAACACTTCTCTAGGATAAACTTATATATTCAAAACTACCATGTAAAGGAGTCTGCTAAAGCATTCCAAAAGCAAACTGCAAAACAGCATTCCTTTACACCCTGATCTGTCTGCATTGCCAAGGGTCAGTTATGCATTTTAAAACCACATAATGCTAACTAGAAAAGTCTGGGAATACAGAACAATAGCTGTAGCACGAATCTGTAGGGCGCACCATCTCTAAGCCTATAATGGTGGATCAGTGTGTGAGAGCTCTATATAGAATGCTACAAAGTATTACTGTGGTTTTGAAGACTAGAACGGAGGCATGGTTAATTGGCAGACAGCATACTAAAATGTGGTTGGGAAATAAGATGGCTTCATATTACAGAAGCCTTACCAGTTCACCCTTCATCTAGTCTGTGACACAGTGACTATTAAGCTGCACAAAGGGAATCACATGACTGACACATCATGACTTCACAAAGTGCAGAAAGTTAGTGCAGAAATTATAGGTGAAAAATGATGTATAGGATATGGTTTGACTGACCAAAAAATAAAGATGGCAGTTGTAAAAGTCTGGAGAAAAGCTGCCAACAAGTTGGATGCTATAAGACTTGGTATTAAGACTCAGCATATTTGTGTGAAAAATCACGTAATGTTTAGAGATACAGCTTGACATTTTCAAATATGACATCATAACTAATGTACTAGTCACAGATGGATAACCTAGTCTGTAGCAATCGCAGAAGTGGCATTTATATCTGGCAACTACCCAGCACCTACAATATGATGCAAAAAAGTATAAGGTTATGCAACTGGGTGGGGAGGAATTCAATGAAAACACGCATGCTGTAATATGGGATGACAGAAAAGGAAAAAAAGAATTGGAGGCCTACAATCCTCATTATGCCAAATCTTACAATGCAATACGAAAGATGGTGGCAAAGGTCAACAAAATGCAGGGGCACACAAGACAAGTGGATTGGATTGGAACTCCTCTGACATAGAAACAAAATGCCGGGGCACACAAGATAAGTGGATTGGACTGGAACTCCTCTGTGACATAGAAACAAAATGCCGGGGCACACAACATAAGTGGATTGGAACTCCTCCGTGACACAGGGACTGGAGAGGATGCATTTGGGCTACTGTATTCAGTTATGGTTGGCATATAAAGAAACAGATACTAGGCTGCTACACAGCATTAAATGAATAGTTACTAAGAAGGTAAAAGGGGTGGAGGGCCTGAGGGTCCATGGAAAAACTCTAACAGCTTTAAATGTATACACTACACACTGGTATAAATTATTAAGGCATAACAACATACATATCATTTTGTGAACTGCTCAGATACCTGACTGAGAAGAGTGGACAGAAGAAATACAAGATCAAATCCTTTTAGTCCCCAGCCCATCTACCACATTCATACAATACAGACTGCTCAGCTGTAACATAGGAACACTACAATGCAAATGATCACAGGGACCAAATGATGCATAGCAATACATACCAGTGCTTCAAAAGTTCCTGCCACCTTTACAAGTACTTAATAGTGGCCATCTCTCAATTCAAGTGGGGCCTTATATAACAACCATGGTGTAAATTTATATCTGCCCTTAGTAGTGTGTGTGTGCATTTACTTATGTACACTTCCCCATCAGGAAGAGGAGGATATACACTGCATAAATTTAAATCTATTCACAATGTCTACAGCCCCAGTAAAACTTTATGAAGTATACCCAGATGTTCAAGGTTGTTGTGCAAGATATGACCAAAACATTACAGGAGACTAGGTGTATATTATAGCTATGTGTCCAAAATTGCTTAACTTGGGTGTTTACTTAGATAACATTTTTTCTGCTTCTATAGGGATACAATTAATAGTGTAGCTAGGGTGAGACAAAACAGTAGGTGCAAAGTGTTACAGGGACACAACTGGAAGATGCCGATTGGTCAGTGACACAGTATCAGAATTCATTTTTGTATCAGCATTTCTAAATGCTGGTACAAAAATAAATTTTGATACTGTTTTTGCAGACAGTGCTGCAGTACTGAAACAGAAGCAGGTTTCTTTTTTTGAGGGTCTGGCTCCTGGGGTAGGTGCTGCAGCTAAAAGTAAACTTTGTTACCAACAAAGAAATATATAAAAGTTTACCTTCTAAACAAAATACAATAAACTTCTAAAATAATTCAGAAACTTAAATAATTAAAATGGATACATGCATTGAATGAAAAAAATGATACATGTATGGATAAATACTTTTAATGATTCTGTTTTGATAAAAGAAAATAAACAAGCTTGTCCGACTAGAGTTCCTCATCCCTTCCATTCCTTTGTAATCCCCTCCTCTTTTTCACTTCTTATTTTTATTTTGAAAAAAAAATCAACAAAATGGAAATATGAAATGTAAATGTACACAACAGAAGTGGGGAAAAATAAGAGAGGACTGGACATAGCTGAAGAAGCCAGAAGCAGTGATTCAAGGCTGACTTACGGAAATGATACTTTAAAGACAGGATCCTTTGTCATATCGAAAGATGAAGTACAACACCGTGCATCAGTGGACTAATTATAAGATGGCAGAGAGAGAATATTGGACAGGGCTGGGCAGGACGTGGGAGGGATAAATGCACAGGGACTAGCTGCAGCATTTGTCAGGCTGATACACCACAGATCTTCCTCCATAACTATCTTATGTCTAAATGACAGACAGCTGTCTGAGATGCACATACCTAATCAGTACTCATCATGTAGCAGCACATGCATGCATGCAGTAAGTGATGTAGGGCATTAGTGTACACGCGCAGTCAACATTAGAGCTGTTCTATGCTGTCCTCTGCACACTTCATCATCACAGTATCATAAACATCAATACTATCTGTGATGGGTGACTTCAGTTTATTTCTTGAGGGAACAGACATCACCGTGGAGATTACAGATGTCTGACGCATTACCTATCAGTGGCACAGGTGTGGACTGTGGACAACTTTAGCTACAGTCATGCCTTCCGCAGCAGTTCTTGCATCCTTAGTAGTTTGGGCATTTATTCACATACACTACACCATTAGGGAGAGGAGGCATGCACTGCAAAAATTTACTAAGGCGGTATTCAGTTGGTGTTTGGACACTCTCAACTGACAGAAGTGGAACTGGATCACAACAATATGATAAACACATTGGCAGTACCACATGTGTGCCACGTGATTCCACCATGGCATATGAACAGGACCAGGATGAACATTTACCCGACCTTCTTCCTCAGCTTAGCTGCCACATTTACTGTACTGCTGATCATGTGATCATGGCTGCTGTGGTTATTAACACCTTACTGCTGTTCTTTTCGAGGCTTATTCTGATATTCCTCAAAGATAAATCCTTTCATTTTTTTGTGTGGTGATATGTTTTGAGCAAAGCTGACATTTAAGGTGTGCATACACAGTCTATACATATACAGTACTAACGCTGAAAGTGGCAGAGCATATGCCCCATATTTATCAACTGCACAGGTATTGGTCTGGTAAGAAACTTACATATTTTGTAACAAGTGCCATACTTTGAATATTAGACAAAATGTTTTCTCTGTTATCAATAAAATGTATAAAGATACTGTGACACATCATCCAAAATAATCAAATATTTTAGGCCTACCTTGTCCTAGAAAAATATATCAATTTTTGTTATTCATCATCTTTCAGACAAAATATATAAATTCCATCACAAATATATGACATTTCTGCATGTCCTCCCTGTGTTTGTATGGGTTTCCTCTGGGTGCTCCAGTTTCCTCCCATGTTTCAAAGACATACATCTGGAGCACTTCTTCCCGGGTCTGCTCTGAAAATTGGCTTTGTTCCAAGTTGAACTTTCCCGATAAACAAATGTTAAATAAATAAATGTCTAATGAACACTAAACTACTTTTTTGCAGGAGGCAAGCCCCTGCACCCCATATTAAGGGAGACACCTCGACAACCCCTAGACTTGTACATGTCTGCTCCACAGTCACACAACCCTTACGTAAAGAGCAAAGTCTACTGCTGCTGAATTTAACGTTCACTCAGTTTGCTTTTAACTATCAGCAATCACTGACAAGCTCTCAGATTTTTGAAAAATCTTATGTGGAAGACACATATACTTCAACTCAAAATATAGTTTTGAGAATTAGGATATCTAGGCATAGCATTGCTTAGAAAAACTGTATTCCAAAAGTATGAAACATTCACCCTGATGATGAAAAAAATATCTCCTACAGACATCTCCCTCTTGCAATAATTTCCATGTTTGCAAAGACTTATGAGTCCTTTTCATACATTTTAGATAAACATAGCTGTTTTTATTGCTATCTGATTATAATTTATGGTAAAAGCTGGAAGACGTAAACTGCCTCAGATGTTCCCCTTGCTAAACATAAAGCGAATTCCTGTTTAAGATTCCAAGGACAGAGGGAGTACCATTCTGGACATTTTTACTCACATGAAAGTTAACCAGTACAGAGTAAAACATTCTGAACATAATGCTCTTGTCACAGCATACAAAATATGGTGGAGGCTGAAGAAATTTTTTTTTCTAATCTTACATTGCAGACTACTGAGGTAAGTGTATAACTTTGATATTGTAGATGTACCATTATTAGCAAAGTGCACACATTAATGTCAGTCCAAGTTGTCCAGCCTCCGAGTATTTGAACCAGAACAGTGCAAATACAAGCACACTTTCATAGTTCACCTTTATGCAGAAAAAGTACTGTATGCAGGTATGTGAACTAAATGAGGTAGTAATTAAAGCTTGGGTAAGGTGACCTGCATAGCAGTTAAATGTTCACAGTTTATGATTAATTCATTTTACAATTTCCTTACACTGAATAGAAATAGGGGTTTCAATAAAATACAAAGAGCCCCCAAATCCACAAGTGCTCAGATATATGGCCACTTTGTATTTAATAAAAGGAAAAAGAAAAGAAAAAAAAAATGAATTGCAAGGCATTTAACATGGCAACATTTATCAGGACCTACAATGCTGCAGACAACGCCATACGTCTTACAAAAACACCACCCTTTCCAGATCATGTAAAACTGCTTACAGTTTTTGAACAGCTGAAATTTCTTACACGTCATTTAAAGGTTACTTTCTCTGTCCTACCCATGTAAATTATCTTCTCTAGAAACCTTGTTCAAATTAACTAATGTTAGCCTGGGAACAGAACATGGAGGTGCAAGTCTCCAAGGATGTAATAGAAGAAGAATCCCTTTTCTCAGCTTGAGGTCCTTGTGCTGCAGCAGAGGAATGAGGTCTGGACTAGAATAAATCCAAGATTAAGCCTAACAGTTTGCCTGGGCTCAAAAAACAAAATATTAGTAAAAGGGAACAACAATAAAAATGATCACTCTAGGGAACTGATAAACTCTCATCTCTAACTTCACTTGCCACCTCGTCACTAAACAGGATTTATCCAACTTTTTCTGTAGTGTGGCATTTTCTGTTCTCATTCCCTATTTAGACTTTCTCCACAGTTCTACTCACCTTATTTCCAACTCAGTATCTGTTTATCACTTCTACACATTACTATTAGTACTAGAGTTTGTACTTGAAGTGTGACCCTTCAATGACAAGGTCACCCTCATCTTCAGGACAGAAGATATTTGCCAGACTGAAACAACTGTCAGGGGCTGTTCTACCTCTTCCAACGAGTCCAACTGTCCTCTCAAAACTATGGAGAGCAGGCCTGCAGATGCAGAACCCTTACACAGATGGCTGTCCATTCAGTAATCCAGGCTTACTCCTGAAACTAGTCGCTGAAAGTGCAGACACGTTCAGCATTTTATCTTATACTTTTTTCTGGATGGCATCCGTTATAAAAGGGAAGAGGGGCAAGTTCTCAGTAAAGTCCAAGTCCTGAAGGTTCACCAAGAAATGACCAAACTGGGCAAGCTGACAGGCAGTCTTGGCACATGAACAGCAAAAATGAGCATGATATAGAGGATTGGCCATTTCTGTATGTTCTCTGATTACCAGCATAATGAGTACAACCTGTACTGTTTTGGTTACACAACCGATTACCATCACAGGCCGATAGCTCTGTAAACACAAGGTATCAGAATGCATGAAGGACAAACCTCATTTTTAAAACACCCCTCTACGGTCAGGGCAAGGGTTACTGTGCAAAAGAATTGAAATGTTAGCTTTAAAATCTCATCCCAGAAAGAAGGAGCCATCTGTTTTGGGTTTGTGATGCTGTTGGAGGCATTCTTCACAGAGGAGTCCCTCAAAAGGACAGAAAGGAACAATGTCTCCACTCAGCCTCTAAACCCTGCCCCCAGTGGAACCAAACCGAGGAAGCTTCATGCAGAGTCTATCCACAGAAATGTGATGCAAGCTGACAAGAAAACTAAGAGAGACTACTGAGCAGCCCCACAAGCAAGCGCAGATGAGTAACAACCACGAAATCAGCATTTAGAGCTCAGTTCTTACTCCAGCATATGAAGGATTGTCTCTGTGACAGCTGCAAGTGGAAGACATGCTGGATATTTGCAAAGTAGCTTGGAAGAATGTTTACATTTTTATTCTGTAGCTACGTTACCCTTCACATTTTCCCCCACAACTTAAATCAGTTTTACCAGTAAACATGTTCTCATATTAGGCGCCAAAGGCTTCTCTCATTCATTCGGGATCCAAAATGAACCTAACAATGTATTTCAGGTACAAACTGCACAATCCCCTGCAGAGTTCAACTACTGGAAATATCCATCCACCTGCACTGAATCCACCTGTGGGACAGCTGAACCCAGGTGGTACACTAACAGTGTCATAAAAGTGCATAATGCTTTAGAAAAACAATGATGCTGCATTTATTTATACCAGACAAAATAATCCATTCATTCATGCTGCATAATCAGATTCAAAAAGATACAAAACAGAGACTGTGACATTATGTGGGCTCTTCATTATAAAAATACTTAAAAGGTACTTAGGCAAACTCATTTGATTTTTATGACGAAGGTAAATGTATAATAAATATAATAATTAGTATGTTTCACTGATGTACAAGAATGTTATTTATTAGCAAATTTTATTAGCACTAGATGATATTGGCATTTTCACAGTCATATACCTCTCAACCTCTTAGCACAAGAAAGCTGGACAAAGACACAAGTAATGGGAGACACAGGCCCAAAAACAGGGACATTTTTTAAGTACTGCTCTTATAAACTTATAAAGTTGACAGAACAACAGGTTTTGAATTAGCATGAATTTTCTGAGGGTTATAAGGTCTGTAACTCAAATGACTATCATTATTTTCTGACTTCGATCCTCAATTATTTGAAAGTGAAACAAACATTCTATGAGTGAGGAACGGACCAAAAATATAACGCAAAAATCTGGAAAGTTGAGAGGTATGTTAACAGTTAATGTTTAAAAAAAAATATATATATATATATATATATATATATATATATATATATATATATATATATATATATATCTACACACACACACACACACACATATATATATATATATATATATATATATATATATATATATATATATATATATATATATATATATATATATATATATATATATATATATATACACATATATATATATATATATATATATATATATATATATATATATATATATATATATATATATATATAAAATACTATCAGTGCAGATGCTGTTAATGAAACAGGCTGAGCAGAGTGAATTGACCTCCAGAGGACATGCTTAGAAATAGCTGTACAGCATTTTCTGGTTATTTTGTAGAACATTTTTTTTTTTTGCATCTGGAGCATCTTCAGTAAAGTAGAACTGTAAAACCTAGAATACAGGTAGAAAAGCACAATGATCTAAAACACATTGCTTGCTTAGCAGCTATAATTACAACTAAAGTTGTATGTTTTGCCCTTTATAAATGCCTTTAAGATTATACAGAGAAACTTATTTCTTCATTCCCCTCCATTTTATAAATGGTCCAGCACTGCATTTTTTTTTCTGTACTTAGCTACTCAAATCAGAACCCAGAGGTGTTTGGCATCCATTATCCCACCTCATGTTGACAGATCTCACCAACCACATGTCAAGATGTTGTGAGCCAAACCACTGTATGACAGGAAGTCTAAGATTAGTGTTCACACTACCATATGATGGAGGGGTGCCTCAATACCCAGTACCAGTTCACTTCTTAAATATAAGGTATTCCCCTGAATGACTATCGGCACACCCACAAATTTGGCATCCCTGTGGCTGTATGTGGACACATACATGTTCTGTCCTCTGATTCTGGGCTTTGCTGATTTCCTTATGACAGTGAGTCTGTGGCACAGAGGGATAAAGCCCTGATTATTATGAGCCAGATGTCCCGAGTTCAAACAGTAACTTGAGTGTTGAAATAGCCACACAGGATAGGATAACAGTGAATAAGTTCACCCATCCCGGAGTGGGTAGTGGGGGTAATGGTCAGCTGTTCACCACCATGAAAGTGGAAGTTTGGCCAGCACCACTAAGCTCAGTACCAGAGACATGGGCTTGGTGCTCCCAAGTTGGTGATGGTAGCTATCATTAGTGTGCAGGTGAGAATATGTACAAACAGGGAGGAGCCTGTAGTGAAACAGGTGCTCCTGTCAGCCAAAGGGAAGGGGTTAGAGCCTTACATGTAAATGGACTCATTGGTGGGATCCAAGGAAGGGAACAAACCTTCTCTGTGTCTGCCTGTATGATGACCACTGTTGTCAGCTTTCACCCTTGTACTGGGGACTCCCTAGTGGTGGTGAGGCAATAAGTAGACTCAATAGGGGGTGAGGTTTACTGGTCAATAAGATGTGCATGGTAAAAAGACACAAAAAATATCATTATGTGAAAAAATAAATACATGTCCTTTTTGAGAACAAGCATCTTCTTCTACACCTGATAAACATCTTAAAAAGTAATTACAGATGGGTCCAAATCATTCACATGGTGATATGGAAACATAGTACCTGGGCCAGCCAGCTGATACAAATATATAAATGTTTACAGTCCTATTTACATACCATATACATGTGTATTTCGTGTAATTTACAGGACTTTCTTTTTGTATTCAAAACATTTTACATGAAGTATATCAGTAGCTAAAATATAATCTCTTTCTTAAATCACCTACTAATTAATCTCTTGTAATACATTATCAAAACTCAGTTTCAGAATGTACTTCTGTGAGGCGATCTGATTCAACAATTTCTTCTGGGGTTATGTTTTCATTTAGCGGACTGTACGAGTATGTCTTGTGAGTTCCACTGTATTTTGGATTAGAGCTGTCTGCAGAACAGAACATGCAGATAAGATTTCCTGTCACACTGATGAACAAAATCAGACCCAACATAAACGTTATAATAATCCAATATTTCCTGAAAAACAAAGCAGAATATTAATACTTATGTCAGCCTCAAATGCTAGGCAATGTAAAAGCAAAAGCTTAATGAATGGAGTACATCCTGGAAACAGAAGGGAATAAAGAACTGCAAATATATTTATTATGTGATACAGCAGAAAGTAAAAAGACAAATAACTTCTCATAGGCCATTGAATATTCTAAAAAAGTAATGGAGACAGTATTTAAAGCAATGTTTGAGTAAACTTTTCCTCAGGCAACACCTGTGGGGAAATAAAGTGCAGAAGGCTTACACCCCTGAGCTCCTGTGTATGATGAAGTGCAGAAGGCTCACACCCCTGAGCTCCTGTGTATGATGAAGTGCAGAAGGCTCACACCCCTGAGCTCCTGTGTATGATGAAGTGCAGAAGGCTCACACCCCTGAGCTCCTGTGTATGATGAAGTGCAGAAGGCTCACACCCCTGAGCTCCTGTGTATGATGAAGTGCAGAAGGCTCACACCCCTGAGCTCCTGTGTATGATGAAGTGCAGAAAGGCTCACACCCCTGAGTTCCTGAGTATGATGAAGTGCAGAAGGCTCACACCCCTGAGCTCCTGTGTATGATGAAGTGAGAAGGCTCACACCCCTGAGCTCCTGTGTATGATGAAGTGCAGAAGGCTCACACCCATGAGCTCCTGTGTATGATGAAGTGCAGAAGGCTCACACCCCTGAGCTCCTGTGTATGATGAAGTGCAGAAGGCTAACTCCCCTGAGCCCCTGTGTATGATGAAGTGCAGAAGTGAGACCTTTCCGCAGGTGGAGCTCCACTGTAAGTGCAGAAACGGATTCCCCCTCTCAGGATGCTACGCCAACCATGGCTACTCACTCCCATTTCTCCATGGCTACTTCCTTCATTGCTTGGGCATCTAATTAAACACAGGTGATCTACAGCACAGACAGGGCTCCAACCCTCCACCCCAAGTATGAAATACACTGCATGAGTTCCTGGCATTTACCTTGTTACAGCAACATGAAGATGCCATGCAGAAAAGTGTTGCGAGTTCAGCTACTTCAAAACATCTCAATCCTGAGGTGCCTTTGTGAGACAGATGAGACTGAAAAGTTTGCCAGGTGTACATCATTAGCCCAGTTCTGCAGCATGCAGACATGCAGCTGATGCTTATAAGAACTGTAAACTGTACTAGTTTATATAAATTCACGATGACCTCTCCATTCCAGTTGGGAAGGATTTAACACAGTGTTTGTATAGGTAAGTCCTCAACCATGCACCCTCTCTTTTAAATTTATGTAACAGTCTAGATGTTTGATCTGATGGGAAAACAGGGAAACTAAAACTAAAAGGGTTGTAGTCATTAATCCAAATGCCTGGAGAAAGTCTTAACAAAAGTTTTTCAAGACTATATTACATGCTATATATGGCACCAGACTTTTGCTGTTACCAAATCTAGCATCAAAACCATGAAGTGTGTGGACAGAATGGGTTAGACTTTGCAAAGATAACTAAAATTCCTAACTAAAAGGGGTCCAACATTTCATTTAGGCTATCTGTTAGCTTCTCTCTACAGATGTTCTCTAACTGGTCAATTACTTAGGACAAAATGTAGACAGACACACACACACACACACACATATATATATATATATATATATATATATATACATACATATACAGTGGATATAAAAAGTTTACAAAGTTCAAGAAAACTGAATGCTGTAATTAAATCAAAAGGTGCTTCAACAAAGTATTAGTTTAAGGGTGTGCACACGCAACAAAGTATTAGTTGAAGGGTTCTGCACACTTATGCAACCAATGATCTGGAGTAGGGACTTCATTTGTCTGCAACCTGTGGGTCTTGGATCCGATATCAGATCCGAGCTGGCAACTATTTATACAGCTATGGATCCGAGCTCCTAGCACCTCCCCTCACCCATAATCCCTTGCCGACTCCAAATGACCCCAGATCTAGTTTGCCGCTCTAAAGTGTGTCAGCTGGATTGCGAGCTCCTGGCAATTTGTTATAGATAAGTGAATTTTTCTCAGTCTTTTTTTTCATAGTTTAATCAGTGTGAGTGTGCTAGGTTTTCTTTAGCCTGTTAACTTTAAATTTTAGTTTTTTTTTTACCCTCCCCTCGCTGGTCATTAGTGTGTGCTTGTGTGTGATTGCGTTTGGGGCCTAGTGTGTTTGTGTAGCCTTAGTTTAGGTATGGCAGAGGCCTCTAAGCCTATTTTTTCTAAATGCACCGAATGTGGCCATAAGCTCTCTCCGGCAGATGGCCACACTCGGTGTGTTCGTTGCCTTGGGGTTGAACACCTGTCCTCGGGCTGTACCATTTGTGCAGCGTTCAACCCCAGGGCACTGAAAGAGCGGAGGTCGAAGCTGATCCTGGCGGGACTTCTGCCCCCGGATTCGGCTTCGGCCTCCGCTCCTCCCGTGGCACCTCCTCAGCCTGTGGTGGTAGCCACTCCTGCCCCCCTTCCCTCGGCCGGGATTCAAACTCCCACTAAAGAGCTGGAGGACAGGGAGGCCAGGAGGGAGAAACGGAGGGAGAAGCACCGTGGCTTCCAGGTCTCCTCCTCCTCGGCTCCGATCTCCTTGCTTCTCCCCGGGACCCGAGGAAGAAGAGACCCGATCTCAGTCGAGGTCATTGAGGCAGCATTCCATGCCTGCCTCAGTGGCCTCTTCGAGATCAACCTACAGCCTGTCTGATGCAGACTTGAACTGGATGATGAGGAGGTTCATCCAGGCCCAGCTGCAGATGCGAGTGCTCTTGCCTCCCCCCCCCCCTTCGGGGGGGAGCTCGACACCTTTCTTTGTTCCGATTGCTCCTTCTCCGACCCGCTTCCTGGGTTCAGAGCGCTCGGAGCCGGGCAGCGTCGGAGCCAGGGGTGGGTCAGCGCTGACAGTACTGAGTACTTCGGATCTGACCCTGCCCTCGAGTCTGTCGGTTCCATTGTCGGACCCAACCTCTCGGAGCCGTGGGGCGAGCTTCGGATCTGAGGGATTCAGTGTGCCTTCGGCTCCGTCCAGGTCAGAGCACACTGGTCCCTCGGATCCGATGGTCTCGGCGCCGGTTCCGATCCCTTCATCGGATCCAAGTGGGAGTCGACTTTCGAAACCCAGGGAGAGCGGCTCCCCCTTGGCCTTCATTGCAGTGGACAGGGCTCTGTCGAGAGCATCCGGACCCCCGGCCCTTGTCTCGGCTCCACCCTGCACTCCCTCTCTGCTGGGTCAGGCTCCCATCACCCGGCCACAGGGACAGCCTGCTTCGATGTCCCAGGTTGTTCCATTGGAACAGGATGTTGCTGGTGAGACCTCCTCGGACAGCCCCCCCCGAGGAAGTGCCTCGCAAGCACAAGTGTAAGAGGAGGCATGTGGACTCCCCCGAGTCCTTAACAGAGGACACGGACTTGGATGAAGGGGAAGGCTCCCCAAGGTCACCCCCTGAGGATGTCTCCTTTGGAGACATCATGGAAATGCTCAGGATTGGGGGGGTGGTCTGTCCCTAAGGCTTCCTCCGACGAGTCTGTGTTCCTGGAGGCATTCGAAGCAGGCCCGTCTACCTCTTGGGTGTCCCCTCCGGCCGACCCCCTGGTGGACCTTATTACCACCAGGGCGTGGAAGGAGCCGGACACTGTGGAGCCAGTCCCTAAATGCCCGGATAGGATCTTGAGCACCCCGCAGACCGGTCCCACTGGAGGAAGGGTCCCCCCGTAGATGCCATGTTGACGGCGGCAGCCACTAAGAGGGAACTAGCTCAGGAGAGCCCCTCGGTCCATCCACCGAGCAAGGAGTCCTGCTCGATGGATCGCCTTGGGAAGTGGGTATTTAGTTCAGCGACCTTCTCAGTAAGGTCCCTGAACTACATGGCACATGTCATCAAGATGCAGCGAGATCTTATTAAAGAATATGCTGCTTCCCCCTCAGAGTCCATGTCGACAGAGGACAAACAGTTGTACTCCACTCGTATGGCCACTATAAGATCTATTTCCAATACCTCTATGCGGCTGTTGTCCCACGCCACTGAGGGAGCTGCTAGAGCTAGCGAAGTGGGCCTAGTTATGAGATGCCAGGCCTGGCTCCGACATTGTGACTTCGTGGAGCCCTTTAAGGCGTCCTTTGCGAATGCCCCCTTTGATGGTTCTGCCTTGTTTGGCAAGACCGTTCGCGAGACACTTGTCCAGAGCGAGAAGGATGGGAAGACATTGTCTGCCATCGGAGTCCGCTTCTCTGCTCCCCAGAGGTCCTTCTCCAAGAACCAAAAGGGACAGAAGAAGATGTGGTTCTGGAAATCGCAACATTCCCAACCTGATCCAGACAACCAGTCCTTCCGTGGCAGAGGAGGACAGGGAGGATGCCGCCCTAGAGGCAGAGGGGCCCCGAGAAATTTTGGGTCCAAAGAATCTTTCTCTGATCGGCCCACGCAGCAGCCCTGAAGGGTTGCCCGACGGCTCCACTCTGGAGGCAGTTGGGGGGGGCGCTTCTCGAGGCACCTGGCGGCATGGGAGTCCATCACATCAGACCGCTGGGTACTTTGTATCATATCCAGAGGTTAGAAAATCCCAATGCAACATGTCCCCAGACTCAGAAACCTCCCCGATGTACCAACCGGTCAGAAGGAGGCTGCAGCCGCAGAAATCCAGCAGCTGCTAGAGAAAAGAGCCATCCAACCTGTCCCCCCCGACCAGCTCGGATTAGGGTTTTACTCCAGGTTCTTTCTGGTGCCAAAAAAGACGGGGGACTTGAGACCAATTCTAGACCTTTCCCTCCTGAACCTGTCGGTAACCAAGGAAAAATTCCAAATGGTCACTCTTCAATCCATTCTCCCCCTCTTGCGGGAGAACGACTGGATGTGCTCAATAGACCTCAAGGATGTGTACTACCACATTTTAATGGACAGACAATCCAGGAGGTTTCTCCGCTTCCAGCTGGGAGCCAGCCACTATCAGTTCAGGGTCCTTCCTTTTGGCCTCACCACAGCCCCCAGGGTGTTCACCAAAGCTTTAGCAGTGATAGTGGCCCACCTGAGACTCCAGGGAATGCAGGTCTTCCCGTACCTGGACGACTGGCTCCTGACCGCCCCAACAAGGCATCTACTCTGCTCAGCCAGAGATTTTTTTCTTCGCCTAGCCCCCCAGTTAGGCATCACGATCAATACGGACAAATCCTCCCTTGATCCAACACAAGTGATAGACTTCATAGAGGCCAGATTAGATACGAGAAGTCTGCGAGCCTACCTCACTCCGGAACAATTACAGAATCTGAGTCTGCATGTGCGGGCCATCCTCCAGTCAGAAGCTCCACCCGCGGAATTGGTCCTGAGGGCACTGGGCTCTATGGCAGTGGCAATTACACTCCTTCCATGCGCTCACCTAAACATGAGGGTACTACAGTGGACCCTTCAAGTACAATGGTCCTTTCAGCTTCTTCCTCTCAATCACCCTGTCTCTATCAGCAAGGCTTGCAGGAGGGCCCTGTTATGGTGGCTTCATTCTCCAGACCTCCATACAGGTGCCCCTTCTGCGCTCCACCTCCTCTCATCACGGTGACCACGGACGCTTCTCGCCTCGGGTGGGGGGGGGCATTGCTCAGGCAGAACAGTCCAAGGCACATGGAACGACACAGAGACCTCCCTGCATATCAATGTTCTGGAGATGAGGGCAGTGCTGTTGGCGTTGAAAGCACTTCACAACCTTCTTCCAGTAGGAACTATTACGATACAGACGGACAACATGTCAGTTGTCTGGTATATCAACAAACAGGGGGGAACCAGGTCTTACCCTCTCTGCCGAGAGGCCATGAGAGTGTGGGAATGGGCGATCTCCACCAACCGCTTTCTGATCGCAATGCACATTCCAGGACGGTCCAACATTCTGGCGGACAAACTCAGCCGCACTATCCTTTCCCCTTATGAGTGGTCTCTCAACTCCCGAGTAGTGAAGCGGATTTTTGCAAAATGGGGGCAACCCTGCTGCGATCTTTTTGCCTCTCCTTCAAATACAAAATGTGACAGCTTCTTTGCCCTAATTCCCCCACCAGGGGAAGCCCCGAGAGACGCTCTAGTGCATGCTTGGCCACCCGGTCTACTTTATGCCTATCCTCCTCTACCCCTGATGCTAAAGATGTTACAGAAAGCCTCTTGGTTGGGGAGCAAAATGATCCTCATTGCCCCATTCTGGCCTCGACAGACTTGGTTCCCTTACCTGTGGTCTCACTTTGTGAATCCTCCCTGGATTCTGGATCCCAGCCCAGATCTGATCTCCCACCCGTCAGGCTTACTGACCCCAAATCTAGACAGCCTGAAGCTGACAGCTTGGCTGCTCCAGTTCCACTCTTAATTAGGACTCCCAGTATCTCTTCACCAGTCAAAGCCATCTTGGTGGCAGCGCATAAACCTTCCACCAATAAGACTTACCACAGTAAATAGAAGCGCTTCTCCGTCTAGGCGGAACATCATAATCTGGACCCCTTCACTGCTCCGCTAACATCCGTTTTGGACTTCCTTACCTGGCTTTTTCAGCAAGGGGCTAGCTGTTCGACAGTCAAGGTACAATTGGCAGCCATCTCCCATTACCACATAGGACACGAGACAGGTCCTTTGATGTCAGCTAAATTATGTAAAACCTTCCTCAAGGGTACTTTTCTGCTCAGGCCCCCTATCAAAGAAGCCATACCCCCTTGGGACCTATCGCTAGTTCTTCAGGCCTTGACTGCTTCTCCCTTTGAACCAGCTGCCTCGGATGATCTTAAATACCTGTCTTGGAAAACAGCATTCCTGGTAGCCATCACTTCTGCGAAAAGAGTTTCGGAACTTCAAGCTCTTTGCATAAAACCCCCTTACTTGGTTTATCATCAGGATAGAGTGTACCTCAGGACCAATCCGTCCTTTCTACCTAAGGTGGCCTCAGAAACCAATATCAATCAGTCCATCAATCTTCCTGTTTTCTTCACTAATTATCAAAATAAAGGAGAATACAAGCTGCACTCGTTAGATGTGCACAGGCAGCTGCGTTTCTATATTCATAGGACTGCTGGTCACAGACAATCTGATCAGCTGTTCATTTCCCTTGCCAAATTCAATTTAGGTAAAGCCGTTTCGAAGGTCACCTTATCACACTGGATTTCCCAATCTATCCTTCTAGCTTATGAGACATCTGGGAGGCCCGCACCTCAAAGGGTTCGTGCACATTCCACTCGCTCCATATCTACTTCTACTGCATTCAGATCTAGAGTCCCCTTGGATGATATTTGCTCAGCAGCCACTTGGGCCTTATCTCATACCTTTATTAACCACTACAAACTGGACGTAATTTCCAGAGGGAGAGCATCCTTTGGCTCCGCAGTGCTCCGGAACATCCTTCCATGATGGCCGCCCAAGATTCAGGTAGCTGGGGACTCTGTCCCACATGTTGCAGACAAATGAAGTCCCTACTCCAGATTAAGAAGTTATGTACTCACCAGAACGTTCCATCTGAGTAGGTGGCTTAATTTGTCTGCAACCACCCCACCCCCCCTTCCCCCTGGCCTTCAGAAGAGTTATATGATGGTATTTTTCCTGCCTTTTCCTGTTGGAATACCTTTTCAGGTATATAGGAGGGCAAACTTGATCTGAGGTCATTTGGGGTTGGCAAGGGATTATGGGTGAGGGGAGGAGCTAGGAGCTCGGATCCATTGCTGTATAAATAGTTGCCGGCTTGGATCGGATCCAAGACCCACAGGTTGCAGACAAATGAAGCCACCTACTCAGATGGAACGTTATGGTGAGTACATAACTTCTTATTTTGTACGTTTTTTATTTTTTATATTTTTCCCCTAACAGATTTGTTTGTTTTTTCAATTGAATTGCACAGATTATAGATCACATTAAAGGTGGGAAAAGTTTTGAAATGATTTATTGTGGTCTCATTTTTATATCACAAAAACCTGGCACTTTAACCGGGGTGTGTACACTTTTTATATCTACCGTGTGTGTGTATATATACATATGAAAGCCAGCTCTCATCACACTCCACCAGTACATGAGTACACAAGATACACAGTACACTTCCAAAAGTACTACATAAGATTGGAAGCATTTCCTTGAGAACTTTCTGGGATTGTCACACATGCGGTTGTATTTGCATCCTGTCTGCTTAAAGGTGTGAAACACATTTTAGTAATTAATTTCAAGAGTTTGATCTGTCATCCCTCTTGGGCATGTGAAATTGGCCAGTTACTGCATTCTGAACATGTTCCTGGTCATTCATCATTCTTTGCTACAAGATCTGCTCAGACATCTATCTAAGGGTATGGCTCCTGTTTTTATTTATCCTGCCAGTAATTGTGTGGGAGGCAGACTACACTTCTACTTTATCACTGATCATCAGGCGAAGCAATGAAGCAACAGCTTCTAGACCACCAGGCTGATGACCAGTTCTTAACTGGTTTACACATCTCCATGTACCAGTCTGGTATCATCAGTATATGACAGTGGTCTAGTCCTTGAAAAGTTTGCTGAAGTTGTCATGTGCTAGTTCTGTAGTTTCTGGTTAACATTTTCCATTCTTTGGTAAAGTTTTTCAGTGGACACTCATTCATATGATGAACTTGTGTTTTGCCGTATCTAACACTTCAAAAACATTTGCTTTAATCAAGTCCACTGTAGACCACAACTTTCTGTTTAAGAATATTATTAGCTGAAATTCATAAGAGCTGTATGTGATACTCCAAAACCATATGCTTTAGCTTTCGCTGTCTACTAGAGCTTTAGTCTAAAGACATGTTAGCTGAAAGTCTCCCCTAGAAATATGTCTCTATTACAGACACTAAAGTACTATCATGGCTGCACCTGAAAAACAAATACCAAGGAAAAAAAAATCCAAAAAAACATCTACCATCTATCTGGCATGCACTTCCTTTTACTGCAATTCTAATGATTATTCATTAGTAATTTACTTTACAACAGCACTTTTTAACCCCTGACTAACTTGGCACCTCTTAAAAAAAATTACACAATTATTCACAAATGATTACAGCATGCATATAAAAGTATTTATCTTTTTTACTTTTAAGTAAATGTTTCCAAGATAACTCATACATTTCTTTAAGGTCAAGCACCTTGGATGTGCTTCCATTTCAGGAAAAAGTGAGTATGTTTGGGTAATCAGTCTTAAAACAAATGTTTTGTGGACGCAGTTCCTGCACAACAGAACATGTACACTATCTTCCTCAGTGAATCTTGGGTGGAAATATGCTGCTCTCTTGAAGCTTAAACTGCTCCAGATGAACTCTTCCTTCTGATTTGCATCTTGGATGGTGTGTTCCACTTTGTCCTGTCCTAGAAGGTGAACTAAAATTGGACACAGTTGCTCTTCCAGACAGTGGCTACCATCCTGGGGCCCAGTGAATCTTTTCAAAGCTGTACTGGGATACTGGAGGACTGGAACCAGGTGCAATTTTAAGATATCTTGAACTGATTCTCAGATTTTCTCCAGAGTCACACCTTCAGGTATGTCATTATGTTACTGCAATTAAATGTTTGCTAGAGTATAGCAGTAGCTTTGATTTCCACTCCTGATAGGGTGACAAAACAGTCCTACGCTAGCTACCTTTGTGGGTCATTTTAAGCCTATCCGGTTTCCCTTTCAAAGATGAGAATCAAACCTTGTACCTTATACCTGCGAGGTGAACATCATAACCATTATTACAACCCCTTCATCCTTCATAGCTTCATATTTTGGTACTAGGCTATCAGCCTGAGGGCATAAGTAAGCCTAGCCAAAGGTGTCCTGGCCTTCGCCACCCATGTAGATTAAATTCCTGTCCCTCTATCGAGTAGAGCCACAGACGTGATCCCAGGGGTGAATTTCCTATTACCCATCCACTCATCAAAGTTTGTTTTGAAGAGTGCTAATGATGAGCTCTGTTTGATGTAGATGGTTATTTTGTTCTAGAGCATGGGAAGTCTTTGGGACAAGAATCTATTCCCCCAGCATGTTCTATTTATTGTTGTGGTGAGGTTTAGGTCCCTAGAGCATGTAGATCAGGGAGACTGGGATTTCATTAAGTGGAGCATGTCCATCAAATCTGGGTTTGAAATAGCTTTGTATGTCAGACAGAGATTTCCCCGGAGTAAGCGATATGCAACCGAGTAGAGCTGGAATTTCCTGAGTCAGTCAGCATAGGGCAACTATATGAGGCCAGCAATCCTCTTGGTGAGGTACTTCTGGGGCCTCTCCAGTTGTTGTAGGTGTCTTGTGAGGTACATCCCAAACAGGGCATTGTACTCAATAAGGGGTCTGATAAGTGATGAGTAGAGGGGGACAATGACTTCCTTTTTTCTACATGTGAACTCTTTTGTGATTAGGTGGGCTACATAGAAAGATTTCCTGACCACTGTGGCAATGTGATCATCAAAGGAGAGGTGACTATCCACTTGGGTCCCAAGGTCTCTTATCACACTTTCTGTGTTAAGTGAACTTCCCCCTATTTGGTAATTCGTGGGTACCATGTTTTACCAAAGGGGATGTCAATTCACTTTTTGGCATTTAGCTTGAGGCCATGGTTTTGGCACTAGGTATCTTTTTGGTGAGGCCCTTTTGCAGGATGTCTAAGTCGGCAGGGGAATCGATTATGGCACCCAGTTTGCAGTCATCTGCGAACTTGGTTATCCATAGACCCTCAGTGTTTGCTTGCACTTCGGAGAAGTATATACTGAACAGGAGAGGTCCCAAAACTGAACCCCAGGGCACTCCACTTGTCACTGGTTTGGAGTCGGATCTGGAGTCTGCAACTCTCACCATGTGGGTTCTGTCCATGAGCCAGTTGGCCACCCATCTTGTGACGTAAGGGTTTATTGTTTAGGTTGGTGAGTTTATCTATGATTCCTGAATGGGGGATGGTATCGAAGGCTTTAGCAAGGTCCAGGTAGGCTGTGTGGACCACCTTGCCCTCGTCTATGGCCTTGGTAACTGTTTCAAAGAAATCTACCAGGTTTAGGAGACATGATCTACCATTTACAAATCCGAATTGGGTAGCATCCAATGTTTGGAGGTTACCAATGTCTTTGTTTATGAGTTCCATGATGATGTGCCTTGCAGACCAGCTTGTCAGACTAATAGGTCGATAGTTCCCTGGGGCCGGGGTGGTTCCTCCTTTGTGGAGTGGAATAACAGTTGCTGTGCACCATTTAGTGGGCACATAGCCTATGGTGAGGCTGTGACTGAACAAGGAGTTTAGGTGGGGGGCTAGTTCATTTTGGAGTTTGTTTAAGACGCAGCCTGGGATGTTGTCCAGTCCCATAGGATGCTGTGTTTTTGGCTTTAGAGAGTGCCATTTTTACCTGTGTGTTTGTGATTAACGGGGCTCTACAATCATATGGTATAGTTATGAGCCCTTTGGGGAGCGAGAGGGGAGTAAAGTTAGCAATGAACCTATCTGCCAAGATGTTGGCAATATCAGTTGGTTCTGTATATTTTGTGCCATTCTGCTGTAGCTTAGCACAGATCTGGGTGTTGCCATGGAGATTCTTGACATAGCTAAAGAATGCCTTGTAGTTTTCTTTGGAATCTGTGGCAATTTTTCTTTCAAAGTTCGCTTTGGAGGATTTTACTGAGGCCCATCAGGGAATTCCTCCATTTTTGGGTTTTTACTCTCAATTTGCAACAGTTTCTTCCTTCTGTTGTAGAGTTTGTTAATGGCAGGGAACCACCAAGATTAGCTTCTTTTTTTTTGGGGATAGCATCTTGGTTTTGTTATGGATACCACGATCCATGCACTCATGCAGGTGCTTGTAGAGTGCATTTGTGTAGGATTCAGCAGTCATGACTGTATGTTCATCTGCAGGGGCAAAGTTAGCTACCTCTGTTTTAAGTAGCATGAAGTTCGCTTTGGAGAAGTTTTATTACAATGGTTTCCTTGTGTGGGGGTGGTGTCAGGATATGGATATCTAGGGTGATTAGTTTATGGTCTGATCTAACCAGCGAAGAGTTGATCTCAGGTGTTGAGCACTGGTCACCCATGTTGGTAATGACCAAGTCCAGGATAATGTTGCCCCTGGTGGGATGTTGATAAGTTGATCCAGGGCATTAGAGTTTATAAATTCCAGGAATCTTTGAGCAAGGGGATTAGTACAAGAGTAGTTTTCCCAGTTTGTGTTAGGGTAATTGAAATCACCCATTATTAGGGTGTTTGGTTGGACCCTCATTTTTTCCAATGTCCCCAGGAATGAGGAGTGAGGGTCCTGGGTCATGGTGGGGGATCTATAACAAGCTACAATTTGGAATGCATTTTTGCCCAGGGTTAGTTGCACTTGAATTATCTCAGAGGCATTGTGTTGTGCAGTTAGCCTGGAGGTGTGGATATCCTTTATGAATATGGACACACCTCCACCCTTAGTGTTTTGGTCCGGATTTTGTGGTATGAATTATAGCCTGGTAGTGCTGGAGTGCTCTCAGAAGCCTTGAACCAGGTCTCAGTCACTGCACAGATATTGATGTTCTCAATTTTGAGGAGTGCCTTGAGTGAGTGCATTTTGAGGTTTAGACTCCTAGCATTGAGCAGTATTACTCTCAGTTTTTTGTCACTTGTAGTTTTTATGGTGATGGGATTGTCTTTTGAGCTTTGCCTAAAAAAGCACTATGGGGACGGCAAGAGCCTTGGCCAATATCCGGAATCCCAGCGGTGACAGGTGCAGGCCATCTTTGGTGAAGCATTGTGGCCTGTCAAGCATGTCATCCCAAGCAGACAGATACTGGATCTCCTTTGAATGACACCAGAAGCTTAGCCAATTGTTGAAGTTGATCATTTTATCCTTATACTGTGGTATCATTCTTGGTGAAGGTAGGATGCTACTCAGGGCTAGGGTCATACTTGCCTGGGCTACAAGACTGGACAGCTCTTCCATGTCTCTTTTCATTTAGTCCAGGGAGGTATGTCTTAGGTCATTCACACCAACATAGACAATGACAGAGTCATATTTGTACTTGCTTTGTAGTGACCTGAGTGCTTGCGCTATGTGGTGGATTCTGGCACCCGACAAGCAGCTGACAGTAACCTTCTCTTTGTCCAGCCTAGTGAGTGGGATGTCAGTGTGCCTGACTACAGAGTCATCTATGACTGATGGGTTGGGTATGTTGTTTTGCATTATGGGCTGTGGTTGTGTGGCACACCAAGTTTGTGGGCTATGTGTTGTTTGGGATGTGTTGGTAGGAGAAGGTTGCTTGTGTGTCTGCTTCAGAGGTCTCTGTTGCCTAGGCAGATTTAGATTTTTATTCAGAGCCTCTGTATATGTCTTGGTGTTTCTATGTGTGGGTTCTAGAGGTGTTGGTTTAGTAGGTCTATGTGAAGTTGGTGGGGTGCTGTGTGTTATTACCTTCTCCTCTTGACTGTCTGTTCCAGTTTTGAGGAGAGAGCTTTGCCTCTAGATTGGCTGTATAAGTGCATCTCTCGCATGTATTAGTGTTTGGTGGTAGGGGGAGAGGGTTGTCTGTGTACAGGTTCATCGGGTAGGCTGGAGAGTACACTGGGAGCTGTCCCTTGGACATGTCTGAATAAGTAGTAAAGACTGTTTTCTTTTATTAAGACTGTTTTGGGGTTGAGTGCTGGGGGTTATTTAGTTCTACAGCAGATTTAGAAAAAGTGCTGGGCTAGAAGATGCGGGTTTGAGTGCTTTGGCTAAAAGACTGACTAGTTGTAAGGGAAAAACTGAAGAGCAGACTTTATGGAGCCTGGGATAGTTAACCCCAGCTAACTGTCGGTGTGCAAAAACACACAAATGTGTTTTTTATAACAGAAAGATGAAAGGGATAGAAATTAGCCCGAAATGGCCAATAAACAACAAATTATGAGCTGAAAACCACTCCTCCAGGGACAGATAGGCTGCTCAAAGCTCCCCACTCTCACTGGTGAACAGAGAAACTTCCTTCAATCCTAGAAAGGTATGGGGCAACACAGAAACTACAATACGTTCCTGGATTCAGCAAACTCTGAAAACTGGACTCTACTAGCTTTACAAAGGCGGGAAACAAGTGTAGATATATATATATATATATATATATATATATATATATATATATATATATGTATATATATATATATATATATATATATATATGTATATATATATATATATATATATATATATATATATATATATATATATTTTTTTTTTTTTCTTTGTTTTTTAAGAAGTATAAGGCAAATGCAACAAAATAAGCACTTTAAAGCACAGTAAAATGGCTATCGCACTTGAGTGTGTAGCCTACAACAGTTAAAACAGTTTAAATGCTCACAGAAATTATTTTAAAAGTGAAAACAGTAAGTACAGTAAACAGTTAAAATAAGCTTTTTTAAGTATCAAAAGCTAGAAACCGAGCGTTTAAGCGGAATTAACAATAAAAAGCAAAAAAACAAGCCAATAAGATAGTTAATCAATCCAAAGTCTCTCTTTTCTCTCTCTGCTGCTGTAGAACTCTGCAGGACACCTGGGCAGGGTCTTGCTGAGCTGATACAAGTGCAAAAAACTCCCAAATGCAAGTTTGAGATTCGCTCCTCTTCCTCAGTGTTACTGATATTTGCTAAACTGATCACTGACGGTATTTCAACTGGTAATTAAGGAGTTCAGAGACTGACTGTAAGGATATACCCTTATTCCTCAAATGGTAGGGGTCACTAGATGTAGATGGTGTGGCAACAGCTTTGCTTAGAGACTGACACTGCATTTTCTGAGCCAAGATGGAGGAGGAGAAGGGCTGCTCTGTATTGATTTCTAGTAAAATGTGAATTTTTGGATGACGAGCACATGCACAAAAATTCCATGACATTAATCACTTTAAAGGAAATAAATGATTGGCAGCACAATAACAGAAGTACAGGCTAACTTGTGTACGTTTCTCAGAAGGGATTGAACAAGAAAATTCATGAAAATGACCCTTAACATTCACAAATTGTTTTGATATCTACAGTAAAAAGACACAGGCATGCAATCAACTAGCAAGTAGTACCATCCTGGAGCACAGAGACAGTAGGTAAACAAATGTCACCAAAATGTAGGGGTATATAGCAAAGTACAACTCCCACAGCATGCAAACTGGAAACTGATATATTTGTTTAAAGAAATAGAGGATGGCCCAATATAAATCAACACAATAATCTAGGTTCTAAGCAGTTATAGTAACACAAAGTGTTGCCTGCAGCCTATTGTAATGCACTTTGTGTGTTAATCCCGTACTGTCACATGACTTGACACCATTCCTGTTGTGAATGTATATATAACTGCTGTGGTTTGCATGACCTGTTACACAGTACAGCAAACAGCTTATTGATATTCTGACTGCAAATAGGGAAGTATGATCTCAGAGATAGCTGTACATCTTTGAGCAGCCATAAACAGAGATGTCAGGCTTTGTATGATCTCTGAGATATCTGTATATATTTGAGCAGCCATAAACAGAGATGTCAGGCTTTGTATGATCTCTGAGATATCTGTATATCTTTGTATGATCTAAGAGATATCTGTATATCGTTGAGCAGCCATAAACAGAGATGTCAGGCTTTGTATGATCTCAGAGATTTCTGTCCATCTTTGAGCAGCCATAAACAGAGATATCAGGCTTTGTATGATCTCAGAGATATCTGTACATCTTTGAGCAGCCATAAACAGAGATGTCAGGCTTTGTATGAACTCAGAGATATCTGTACATCTTTGAGCAGCCATAAACAGATATGTCAGGCTTTGTATGATCTCAGAGATATATGTACATCTTTGAGCAGCATTAAACAGAGATGTCAGGCTTTGTATGATCTCAGAGATATCTGTACATCTTTGAGCAGCCATAAACAGAGATGTCAGGCTTTGTATGATCTCAGAGATATCTGTACATCTTTGAGCAGCCATAAACAGAGATGTCAGGCTTTGTATGACCTCAGAGACATCTGTACATCTTTGAGCAGCCATAAACAGAGATGTCAGGCTTTGTATGATCTCAGAGATATCTGTACATCTTTGAGCTGCCATAAACAGAGATGTCAGGCTTTGTATGATCTCAGAGATATCTGTACATCTTTGAGCTGCCATAAACAGAGATGTCAGGCTTTGTATGATCTCAGAGATATCTGTACATCTTTGAGCTGCCATAAACAGAGATGTCAGGCTTTGTATGATCTCAGAGATATCTGTACATCTTTGAGCTGCCATAGAGAGAGATGTCAAGCTTTGTATGATCTCAGAAATATCTGTACATCTTTGAGCAGCCATAAACAGAGATGTCAAGCTTTGTATGATCTAAGAGATATCTGTATATCTTTGCGCAGCCATAAACAGAGATGTCAAGCTTTGTATGATCTCAGAGATATCTGTACATCTTTGAGCAGCCATAAACAGAGATGTCAAGCTTTGTATGATCTCAGAGATATCTGTACATCTTTGAGCAGCCATAAACAGAGATGTTAGGCTTTGTATGATCTCAGAGATATCTGTACATCTTTGAGCAGCCGTAAACAGAGATGTCAGGTTTTTTTATTATCTCAGAGATATCTGTACATCTTTGAGCAGCCATAAACAGAGATGTCAGGTTTTGTATGATCTAAGAGATATCTGTATATCTTTGCGCAGCCATAAACAGAGATGTCAAGCTTTGTATGATCTCAGAGATATCTGTACATCTTTGAGCAGCCATAAACAGAGATGTCAAGCTTTGTATGATCTCAGAGATATCTGTACATCTTTGAGCAGCCATAAACAGAGATGTCAGGCTTTGTAGCTGATCACATTACCAACTCTAAAGTTTTCTATCCACGTGAGGACTGGGACTATAGGGGACCTTCCTTTTCCCTTACCAGTTCAGATAGACAGAGGAGGGGGACATATGAGATCGATGAGCAGGGGGTGCCAGAAGCACAAGCTTTCTGGAGAACAGAACCCGAATAAAACTTTGTAAAAGATGTGGGGGAAGGCGCTGAGTCATTGATTTTGAACATCTCCTCATATAAGCTTTCCCCTGAGGAGATGTGTGTGCTTTGTAAGGGCCTGAATTTTATACCTACATGTAAACGTAGAATGTCTGATACCATTTTAGACCTAAAAGTCTTTTGTAGGAACATTATGTTACATTTATTATATGGTGATATTAATTTGGGAGATGTGCGACCTTGTTTGAATGCATGTAATCCCACTTTTAAGAAATTGAGCAATTTTGTCCCCAGTAACCACCTATTAGCCGAGGCATATTTGAAACTCACAGAGGAGGATATTTTTAAATTTTATGACAGTAAAGAGAACAATTTTAAGCGAAACTCCAGACAAAATGTATCTTATAAAGAAAGAATAGCGCTTAGGGAGTTACAGAATAATAATTTTATCATTATTAGACCAGCAGATAAAGGTGGTCTTGTTGTTGTGATGGATAAATCCCATTACTGTCAGTCTATGGTTACAATGCTTGGTGATAGTAGTTATTACAGTAGGATTACAACTGAGGATGTACATAGGATTATTTTATCTCTGTCTAACAGTTTATCTGACGTGTTCTCTGGGAACCTCGTTACTGAGGAAGTATTCACCTTTTTAAAGGTCATTAATCCTTTGATACCACTCATACAGGGCTTGCCGAAAGTACATAAACATCCGTCTGACCCACCAATGAGGCCCATTGTAGCAGGTGGGGGATGGGTTACTGAACCGCTATCAATTTATGTCGAGAGGTTCTTGAGACCAATCATTAATTTAAGTAAAGTGGTCCTAAGGGACTCCAAACAGTTCTTGTTAGATCTGTATGACTGTACAAAAGGCGTCCTTGATCTTGAAGGTGTTATTCTTGCCACTTTTGATGTACAGTGCCTGTTTACAATGATTCCCAATGATGTAGGGATACAGTATGTCCATGCATACCTCTTGGCTCATAGTGATTTAACCTTGGTACAGGTAGATTTCCTTTGTTACTTTTTAGAGATTGTGCTTGAGAATAATGTTTTCACCTTTGATGGTGATATGTATATTCAGAAACATGGCGTAGCTATGGGCACTTCGTGTGCCAATAGCTACGCCAATATGTTACTTGCACATTGGGAAAATACCATTTTACTTGACAGAGAGGAGTATAGAGCACATGTTTTGTTCTATCAACGTTTTGTCGATGACTTGTTTCTGTTGTGGAAAGGTAGCCTAGAAGACCTACAGGCATTCCACCAGATGATGAATGGTTTGACCAGTTGTTTGAAGTTCACCTTCAACTGGTCATATACATGTATTGAATTTTTAGATCTTTTTGTGGAAAAATTACACAACTGTGTCATCATTACTGGCATCCATCGGAAAACATGCCATAGGAATGCTTTTCTGTTCAGATCTAGTATGCACCCAAGGTACATATTTTGAAATTTAATTAAGGGCCAAGGGATGAGGGCCTCCAGATTGAACCCCACTCTGGAGGGGTTCTTGGGAGAGATGAACAATTTAGAAGAGAGGTTACTAGCGAGGGGGTATGGACAGGAGGAGATTGGCCAACAGTGGATGGATTTGGGTATGTTACGAACAACTAGAGCAAGCCCTTATTTTGGACCTACAGTTGAGGTGAATGCAGATGTTGGTAGTGAATTTAACAGTAATAGAGGAGTGTTAGGATCCCCCTTTTTTATACTAGTGATCATAGAGAACTCACTGATTTGTTTGCACAACATTGGTCCATCCTGCAAGTTGATGGGAGTATTGCTGAGATCGTAGGTGAAAAACCCAGGTTTTTATTTAAGAACAGAAAAAACCTGAAGAGGTTACTTTGTTATGGTACAGGTTCCAGCATAATGGACACTGGTCCGGGTATCACATTACCATGTGGCAATTGTAATTTTTGCCCTTTAATTAACACTTCCAGCACTTTTCACCACCCTGATTTATGTAGAGTTTACTTTTCATGTCAATGCCAATTGTATGACATCTAATGTAGTTTAATCAGCAGAGTGTGTTGCTTGCAACTCATTCTATGTAGGCAAGACCAACAGGGTTTTGCATGATAGGATGAGAGAGCACATCTACCACATTAAGAGGAAATCGGAACACAATGCACTCTCCAAACACATTATAGAGGTTGGGGAAACACATACATTTAATTTCCGGGTCATAGAGACCATTCCACCTAGTGTTAGGGAGGGTGATATTATTACCCACACAGAATACAAGGAAACACACTAGATTATTATGCTTCGAGCAAACAGGGGGAGAGGTTTAAATGAAAGGGCTTCTATCAAGCCCCTATTGAAGAAGAGAAGACTTCAGAGATGACTGTTATATTAGCATATATGTTTTTCTTCTTTATATATGTATATTTTTATATATATATTTTTTATTTTTATTTCTGTTTTGTCTTATCATCCTCATTGCATTATGTCATCCTTCATAGAATGGGAGTACGTACAGCCATGGATTTATTACTAATGTTTGTGGTTGTGTTTTTTCATGTAGTGTTTCCTTTTAATACTGATTATTCCTTAATTGATGCACTTTTCCTATTGGATGCTAGTATTTTTTATGTGTTTAAATGGAGTGCCTTTTAGTGCTAGTACAGGTCTGATGAAGCTTGATTGCGAAAGCGCTTACCGTTTGTCTATTGCTATAAATTTATGCTTTATTTTTAATTGAAGGATTCAGAGACTGTGTTCTTTTTTGCCTGGTCACTCCGTTGTGATATTGTTACTTTTCTATCCACGTGACAGAAAGAAAACTGCTGCTGTTACTTTACTCTCATCTCCACTCCTGTACTCTTATCTCTACTCCCATACTCTTATCTCCACTCTTATCTCCACTCCCGTACTCTTATCTCCACTCCCGTACTCTTATCTCCACTCCCGTACTCTTATCTCCACTCCCGTACTCTTATCTCCACTCCTGTACTCTTATCTCCACTCCCGTACTCTTATCTCCATTCCCGTACTCTTATCTCCACTCCCGTACTCTTATCTCCACTCCTGTACTCTTATCTCTACTCCTGTGTTTAGTAATATTTATATTACTGTCACTGCTAATGTATGAGCATGAAGTAGAGTATGACTGTCTGCAATTTAATAATTCCACTACCTCTGCAAAAAGTGTACACAACTCCCAGATAAGGGAGGCCAGAAGTGGAATGCATCTTCCTGAGAAAAATGAGATATACACCCTGGGGTAATCTGACATTCCTACCTCGTTAACAATGTGATGAACCTAGCTGTGAGTTTGACGACAAAGTGTTGCAGATTATAGTGCTGCATATCCACCTCACACTTCATCTGTGCCACCTAATCAGGTTATGCAGAAAAGGCACAGTAAGAATAAGTTAATAAGAAGTGGCAGCCAATTTACACATACGACTCACTCGTGTAAGGGGAGGACAGGATTATCTTTAGCTCATATGACTATCAAGAACAAGGACGGAAGAGCTGCAGTCTGTGGTTATGGAAGTAGGGAGTCTCTGCAAGTGTTAAAATGTGTACGAGTGTTGACGGATAACAGAACAGAACATGCATTTAGCTGAAAATTTGGAAAGGGTACAGCAACATAGTAGCATATCTATATCATATTCTAGAAATGAATGTAATGCTTGTGAAACAGGATGTGGTTTGCATCACAGGATTGATTGTGATATTCAACTTAATGCAAGTACTAAGCTTTAATGATTTTTTTAAATAAAAGAATGAAGTCATTCAGTAAAGATTACTGTATAAAAATATTTTAAAAATGTTAAAAACTGTTTAAAAATATAGACGGTCTCTTAAGATATTAACTGATGCATGCTAATTCATCTGGAAGTGCTCACTTTGGCAATTTGAAAGTGTTATGCCAAGGCTCCAGGGATTATGACAAAATCGGAACCTTAATCCTGCGTGTGCATGTTTGTGTGTATGTATGTGTGTATGCGTGTATGTGTGTGTGTATGTGTGTGTGTGTGTGTGTGTGTGTGTGTGTGTGTGTGTGTGTGTGTGTGTGTGTGTCTGTGTGTGTGTCTGTGTGTGTATGTGTGTGTGTTTTAATTCAGGAAAAGTACAAAACAAACAATTCATTGATTTTTAATCTTTATTTTCTAATTACAATGAGTATACATAATTCAATATTTAAACTCCAAAAAGTGTGCTGGAATGTGAAAACAGCAACAAAACAACAGAAAAACACATTCAAAGCAGTCTTGGCCACAATTCAAACAAACAAGGAAAGAAATCCTTAGTACTGATGGAGACTAAGCTTCTTACCCCTTTTTCTATCAGCAGCTTAGCTGCGAAAGGGTCTCAATCCCTAAAAGGAAAGGGGAAGTCGCAGAGAAACAGGAAAGAAATGGGGAAAAAAATAAATAAATGCAATAATATTCTGAATTTGACCAAATTTACTCTAAATGCAGATCATTTTTCTGTTCCTCAAAAATGTTCTTTTATTCCTTCACAGAGGATGAATTTTACAAAAGTCTTAATTGATCTTGAATTATATATACGTAAATTAAATATGCATTATATTTTACATGATATTTCTTATTTCTCATCCCAGGGAAGTTTTTTAAAAAAAACATTCTACCTACACTTCTGTATTACATTCTAGTTTGCATGTTTTTAATGATGTTTGTGAAAGTGAACTCAAAGACTGCATAACAATAATAGTTGGAAGTTTCATAACTTGTCAGAACGTTAAAGGAAAGCATTGAGCAATTTAATGCATAACAAACAAAAATTTTTTAATGAAAGTAGACAAAGGCCATGGGATTATCCTGCAATCAGGCTATCCCAGACTTATTACATGATAACGATTGTTACAGAAAAGTCACTAGGCATGATGTTGTCAAAAGCTTTTCAAATATAGACATACTGCTTCAAGATGTATTTATTCAAGGGTATGTAAACCTTGAACTTTATGAATTTTCAGTGTAGAAAATCCTAAAATGTCCAGAATTTTTGGGATCTAAAAAAATCGCATAGATAAAGTTAAGCCACCTTTTAGACCAGCTGTAACAGCTGACTTTTATAAAACGGAGACAATTTCAGTTTGCTTGGAAGAGTGCTGAATCCCATAGTTCAAAATTCAGAATTCTCTCTAAGGGATTTGTGGCACCTATTAGAGTTGCTACACAATTGTGAATTGAATAACAGTCGAAGATTTTTGGTGACTTTAGATGTTACAGCATTGTACAGTGTAGTATATATCATGGGGGACTGAATATTTTAGGAAGCATTTATCCAAGTTTACCGATTATGATAATACCTATCTAAATACTATTTGCACCTTAGTAGAAATTATCCTTGAAAATATTTGTTTTATCTTTCAAGGCGGGTACTTCCAGCAAATTAAAGGAGCAGACATGGGTGCCAAACTTGCGCCACTTTTTGCCAACTTAGTCATGGCTTGGTGGGAGGAGGAACATTTGTAAACACACTTTTTTAGTACGGTGTTTTTTTACAAACATTACATAGATGATTTCTTTTTTTATTGAGGTGGCACATTACATGAATTTAATGAGTTTTTCAAAGATTTAAACATTGCCACAGACATTCTCAAGTTTACTTTAAATAACAGAGATTTATCGCTTAATTTTTGGGATTTGATGAAACAGGTCAACAGGGAAGTTAAATGCTTTGAAAGCAGAGTACACAGGAAATAAACTTTTGTCAACAGTTACCTGCATAAACAAAGTCACGATCCCATGTTCATGAAACAGAATGTTGTGAGGGGTCAAGTTATCATATAAAGCAGGATGACCAGCAACAATTATGCATATTCTTCAGATGCTAAGTTTTTAAAAAGTTAGAGGATACAAAAATGACTGTTTTAAAAAAATAATGGCTGAAATATCATTAATGCAGAAAGACAAATTTAAACCCATTTTGGAAGTCAGTCACACTATTTTTTAACAGGGTGAAGCTAAGCAGACTACAAGCACATTCAGTTGTTTTAGCATGTCATTTCCTTTACCAGTATCTAAAGATATGGGCATCATAAGGGATATTCTAAATTAAATGCTGATATGCAAGCTATGGAATGCATCATGATGGACCTACTAAACAAGGATATAGGGAATCTCCAAACTCTGGATCCCACACAGTTTGGTTTTGTGAAGATCATGCCTGCTCAACCTGGTCGACTTCTTTGAGTCAGTCACCAGACCTGTGGATGAAGGCAAGGTGGTTCATACAGCTTACCTTAATCTGACCAAGAGGGACTCTGGCTGACAAAGTTTGCAGACGACTGCAAGTTGGGAGCCATAATTAACTCCCCAAGTTATGTTGACATACTACAGAAAGGCCTCACTGAGACCAGTGACTGGTGTCAGAACCATGGCCTTAAGCTCAATGCCAAAAAATGTGTCATCATCCCCTTTGGAAAAAACCCGGTTCCCATGAATTACCACATCGATGGCAGTCCACTGAACACAGAAGGCATTATAAGAGATCTGGGAACACAGGTTGACAGCAGCCTCTCTTTTGACCACCACATTGCCACTGTGGTCAGAAAGTCCTTCTATGTGGCACATCTCATTACTAAGGGTTTTGCATCCAGGAAGAAAGAGGTCATTGTCTCCCTCTACTCTTCCCTCATTAGGCCAATCATCAGGTACAATGCACCATTTGGCACATACCTCATTAGACACCTGCAACAACTGGAGAGGGTGCAAAAGTACCTCACAAAGAGGACCCTAGGCCTTAAAACACTTGTCCTATATGGATAAATTCAAAGCACTCCAACTATTCCCTGTCTCATATCGCCTACTTATAGGCGATCTCTGATTGACTTACAAAGCCATATCCAACCCAGCTCTGTTAGAAATGCTAGATCTAAAGAAATCCCTCCACACTACATGCTCCAGAGACCTCAACCTCATTACTGCAATTAACAGAACAAGCTGGAGGGGCAGGTTCATAACCCAGAGACTGCCCATGCTATGGAATAGACTTCCCATACATGTCAAGTAGAGCACCTCACTGGCCCTCTTCAAGAGAAATCTTGATAAGTGGATGGGAAATAGAAATTCACCACGGGGATCACTCCAATGGCTCTACTCAACAGAGGCACTGGGAACTAAGGTCGGGTGGCACGATGCCAGGGTAATCCTATGGGCTAGGCTTGTAGAGGCTCCAGGGCCATTAGCCTAGTACACACCTATGAACCTATGAAAATTGGAAAATCATTTTAGGCAACAAATATCTGGCAATAGTAGTAAGTAAAAAGTCAACATTTAGTTATAAGGGTGGGAACCGTTTAAAATCCATGTTAAAGAATTCAAACAAGTTAGGAAATATTAAAAGCAACATTTTAGGCACTTTCAAATGCAGTAAATGCAAGTTTTGTAGGTATGTGATGGAAACGTCATTCATTTATATCAAAAGTCTCCACAAAACATTTTGGGCCAAAGGCTGTTATGACTTTAATTCGATTGTAATAGAACACATTGCGTTGTGTGAATCCTGCAACCATTTTTATGCAGGTAAGACCATAAGGAAACTCTCTAAGAGAGTTTATGAATATATAAAAGCTATTAAGAAGACACAATCTCAGTAATTCCCTAGCTAAACATTCATTAGACTTGTAAATGTTAAGAAGTTCACCTTTTTGTGTTATTGTTTTAGTTGACCCCCTTAGACAGAATGGCAAATAAGATTAGGTTCTGACAAAAAAAAGGGTTAAATGAACATATAAATATTAAATATTTCTTAATGGCACAAAGGTTATAAAACAATATACAGTACTTGCCTCATACTGCAATTATTTATTAGAAAAAATATATTTGTATTTTTTTTACAATTTTAGTTTAATGAGATGAATTGTTTGTTTGTTGATTATTTAATTAAGATTTGTCATGTGAATCAGCAAGCACAAAGTCAGTGAGGAAGTGGAGTCATTTATTCTGAAGAAGTTCTGGTTAAAATAAGGAATGAAAGTGTAAAAGATTTCCTTCCTTGTTTGTCTGAATTGTGGCCGAGACGGCTTTGAATGTGTTTTTTCTATAATTCACTATTTATTTATTTTTCTGTTTTTCTATTTTATTTATCCTTTGTTAATTGGGCTAGTCCCACTATGCTAGAAGTCTCTTTTCAGGTGAGACCTGAGGTGATATTTATACTATTAAGGACATTTTGCCAGGGCATAGAGGAACTCCCATACTCTTTTTTGATAGGTGTCATGGGATCTTTTACATCCATCTGAGCTATCACCAACTCAAGCAGTTAGGACCTTGGTTTAAAATCTCATCCAAAGGATGTCATACTCAGGAGTGCAGTATCCACTAATGCTGCACTGTGGTGTAAGCAATTGATTTACCTGGTGTGGGAACAGAACCTATAGCCTTCAGTATGAAAGGTGAATGTGCTACCTGTTGTTCTACTGACATTAGTATACCTAATTTGTATGTATTTTAAGAGACAGAGTTGCTGTCCAAGGCATAGTATCCAAAAGTGGTACATCCCTAACAAGGGTCCTCATTCAGTAGTGTGAACCAAATTAAAACGTACTCAAGGGTTATCTAAAACTGGACACAAGGCTTTTATCTACCTGACTATGGTATCCTGGACTAAACCTTTATACAACCTGAAAGTTTTTCAATATTTTCTTCTCTTTTTTGAACTCAAATATGGTTTACCACATTCAGAAAAGTGAACACTTTTGCTTTTGGGCACACACATAAATATTTGCATTTTAATTTTTTTAATGGAAATCATTTTTGTGAATATATTCAGCAGAATTACATCAGTAATCTGGTATTACTTTACAAATGATATATACATGTTGTCAGAGATTTGTTTGCTTACTATTTTTCCCTGGTTTGTGCCTCTAAGAGGGATAGTCTTTGTGAGTCCAGTGTAATTAACCAGTCAAGAAATTAAGAAACTACTAAATAAATGGCTGAATATACATTTTGTGTAAATTTGTCAACACGGTAAGTGAACGTGACCTAGCATTACCCCGATATGGATGGTTAACGCCAACTACCATTTACCTCCTCTCGGATGACAGAAGTAAAGAAAGGTCAGGTGGTACATGGCATTAGTTATGGCCACTTAATGATGCGCCAGGTATGGACAGCATCAAATCCATAGCGATTTTATACTTTCATTATTTGGGGGGGGGAGTAGGGGGCTCTGATGCTAATTATAATTACTGGCTACAGAGAACTACTTGTAGGATGTTGATACAGTAGGCAAATAGAACACCTAGCTTCATCTTCACTTCAGTTATCTGACTGATCTTCCTGCAAAACGTTATGAAAATAACAAACTAGCACTGATCTGTTAATGGATATGACATGATAAGTCACTCAAAAACTAAAGGCAGCCTATAAATAAATTGTAAGAGTATTCTAGAAAAAAAAACACTTACTCTGCTAAATAGTTTTGTTCCGGATGATCGTTCTCCCTCTGTTTTGCGAACAAGATGGATGCCAAGCAGTAACCTTGAAATGAAAAACATATGAATCAGACATCGAAGACTGGTTTCAGAAACAAAATAATTAAAAAATGTCCCAAAACAGGCTACATGCCAACTGTTTTGTGGAAGTAATGGTCATTCCCTCACTGTGTTACCATGTATTATTGCCCTTTGATTACTGTGCTTCAAAGTGCTACATTCATTCTACCCCGCATTCCTGTGCATTGCTGAACAGATTTCTGTGCAAACAAAGGCATAATGACACACATAGCTAACTGCATTGTTATTCTAGTTGTTATTGGCACATGATCTGAAATAGTTATTGGATGTGGGTTGAAACTTTAAATTAAATGCATATGTTCCTGTGAAATATAATTTATATCTAGTCTAGCCCAGTTATTGTTCCTTGGATGATAATATGCAAATTATTTCAGAATTCCTACTGTTGAATTCATGTCTTTTATACCAAACATTTTCATAAATTTCTTCAGAACTCTACCCTCTTTTGTTATATTTTCCCCTCTAGGTCCCCCTAAACAAACAAGAACTTAACCTTCTAAACAGTGTTTTACTTTGTGTTAAAACATGTATTACTAAAGGATGGAAAACACAGAAGCACCTACATATTTGTACTTATATCATCCATTGAATGAACATGTGGGATACAAGACAAAAGTAAAAGACTTGAGAGTGAATGAGCAGGCAAAATCTAAATGGGTTTGCTGGTTTCATTTTGTAGGCCTATTTCATAACGAATATGTGAATAGTCACATCAAGGATGATACAGGTATATCTGTTGTCTCTAAAGTACTATGGATACTATGAGTTATTTAAATGATTAAGGGAAACTAACATCTCTGATTACTTCATACTAGTTTTTGCAACAGACAGCCTGAGTTGGTTTACTACAAAGCATAGATAATTAATTGTACTTTTTAATATTTATTCATTAACTTTTCTGTTTTCAGCATAAATTACTAGTATGGATATTGTACATTAATTGTATTTTTATGTACTTCTATTATTTTGGCAGGTTTTGATAAAATTGTTTTGTAAAAATGGTTGCTGGATAGGATGAAGATTTGTATATCATTTTATGAGTAAGGAAACATTGAGTAAACTTGAGGTAGTGGGATAATTCAAGCCAGTTTAATAATTTAAGAGCACAACAGTGATGGAAATTGTAACTGACTGGCATCAAATCTAGCTACCTTGTTATAGTATAGCTCTAGTTTTGCTCTTAGGAGATTAGAATATTCATGAGAATGGATGAGGCATAGAGAAGGAAGGAGATCTACTTTAGAAGATGTAACTCTAGTGGACTTGGTAAGGAATATTTTTGATCTGTAGACCATACCATGATTTTTGTTTTTAATACAATTTTGAAAGTGAAGATTGAATTTCAGTTGAATATCTACTGTAACACCTAGCAGCTTGGTATGTTACACAACTTCTATTTAAGTATTGTTGAGAGAAGATATTTTGAAGTTTTTTTAAGGGGTGTTTGAGGTTTGGGGAGAATAGGAGCAATTCATCTTTTAGGGTTTAGAAGAAGTTGGTTTTCACTGAGCCAGTTTTTCAATGAAGTTGAAGGCCTTTTGAGTGCTGCTTTCTAAATGGGGAAGGCTATCAGATGAACAGATTAGAGTGGAATTGTGTGTGTGTGTGCACTGGCAGTAGCTTGTTGGGAGAAGGTGTGTAGACTATTAATAAATATGTTAAAGAGAAAAGGACCAAAGATGGAGCCTTGTGGAACACCAGTATTAAGTGGGAGAAAAAAACAATAAGTATAGAGCCACTTAACTGATTGTTTTCTGTTAGACAGGTAACTAGAAATCCAGTTAAGTGTTGTAATGGACAGGCCTACAGCAAATATTTTAAGAGAAGTTTGTTGTGATACAAACAATAGGAAGAGACTAGGTTATTGTTATCTATGGCTTTAATGGTGGTGTCTAAGATGGTAACCAAGGAAGTTGTGCTGTGATCTGGACAAAAGCTCTGTTGTGTAGAGGTTAATTTTTGGAACAGATGTTGTAGAAGTACTTCATAGATGCACTTTTCTAATATTTTACAGAGGTGGGACTAGATTATAGGCCTAAAGTTGGCATGTTCAGTGGAGTTACCTCCTTTGTGAAGAAGGATGACATACATTTTTTCCAGAGAGATGTGAAACGTGATTCTTTTATGGATCAACTGATTAAGATGGAGAATGGATAAGCAAGAGATGGCAGCACAATTATTGTATTCTTTTGGGAAATTGTAGAAAAAGGGTGAGCAGGGTTAAGTTTGCTAACTAAATATTTTATGTAGGAGTTACAGACAGATTTTAGGGCGGAAGCATGTTTATTTGCAGTGGGAGGTTTGTCAGAGCTAGCATGGGTTAGCAAGGAGCTATGGGTGAGGGTAGCTCCCGAGTCTGTGAAATTGGAGTTAAATGTAATAGTGATTTCTATGACACAATGTCTGGGCAGGGTATTGGGACACTGGGTGTTCCAGGGTGCAAGATTTAGGTCACAGAAGACCAAAATTTGGGGAGATTATGTTTTAGGTTAATTTGTGGGTATAAGTAATATTGTTTCTTATCAGAAGTAACTTGGTTATTTTTTGAGGTTTCAGAGTTGTTTATAGATTTGTAGATGAGCTTCAGATTTGTATTATTGCCCGTTTCTCCGACCTTTATCAGTAGTATGCAGTAGTGCTCTACAAGAACAGGGTAGCCAAGGTGTTTGGATTTAACATTATTCTTATGACAGCAAGGCTGTTGAGAATGTTAAGAATTAGTATATTAAATTGTAAAATGGCGTCACACAGTGGTAAGATATAGAGGATGGATCAGTTAAGAGTTTTGCATATGCTACTGAAGACATCAGGGTTGAAACTGATAAAATTATGTCACTCTTTAAATAGGTAATGTTTGAAATGGTGAATTGGTAGTCTCTGAACACAGGTTAGATGATGTTCACTGAGGGAATGGGGAGGGTTTCAAGACAGCAACAGATATTGGGTTGGGAGGGTGGCCTAATGGTTAAGGTGTTTGCCTTACAAACACAAGGTGCAGGGTTTGAATCTCACAAGGGATAATTGGCTAGGCTTAAAATGGCTCGCAAGGGCAGTTAGCCTAGTACTAACCTATAAACCTATATCTGGGTTTGGAACTAAGATCCAGTCAAGAGTAGAGCCCATGCTACTGGCTTTGTTAAAGTGAGTGTGGGAGGTTTTAAGTTTTGTGAATATGTACAGGTTGAGACTAGTATTGGTGTAATCTGACCTAAGGATTTGCCAGTGAAACTTCATGTCACCAAGAATCATTTCATAAGGCAAGGAATTAGTTATCTGGTGTAGGATATCTTTTAGAAAAGGATTACTATTTTCTGGAGGAACATATAGGGTAATGATATTGTAGCTTTTATGCTCATTTAGTTTAAATTGAAAAATTAGAAGCAGAGTAAAAATTTGGTGGATTAATAGACAAAGGAAATAAAGCAAGGTGAATAGAAAACAAGATGGTGACACCATCCACCTTTTTATTAAATCTGCCAGAGTGGATGATATTATAGCCTGAGGAAGAATTTCAAAGTCTTTGATGTGTGGCTTGAACTATGTTTCAGTAAGAATGGCAATGTCTGAGGAACAATGTGTCATCCAGGAATGGAATTAGTTTACTTTGTGTACAATGCTTTGAATATTCAAGTAACTGACTTTCAGATTTTTAGGAGATTTTGACATAGGAGAAATGAGGGAGGATGGTACAGAAAATGATTCAGGCCGAGGGTTTGGGTGCATATTACTGCATAAGAGGATATGTTTGAAGTATGAGAATTCTGAATTTGCAGAGGAGATAGAAGGATAAGATGAATAAGCTGGAAGCAATTGTAATGGACTAAGGGTGGCCATTGTTATGTATGGAGTAGGTAAGAGTAGGAGATTGTAAAATATGTGAGACTGGTGTCATGTAGCACATGAAGTGAGACAACAGAAGGAGTACAGGATTAGACAGAGGATGAGCATAGTTTTTAGGCAATAGAAAATAAGAGTCATTAGGTCACTAATAAGAGGAGGATGAATATTTGTTGCTATGTTATTATTAAGACATGAGGGTAAAGTATGGAAATTTTTTGGTATGTTAAAAATATGGCATGGAGAAAGGGTAGAAAGAGGTATCATATACAGGTATGGATGATAATGTGCAAAGCAAGGATGAGAAAAAGAACAAAGAGCCATATAAGAAGGTATGGAGGAGTAGTGACTGAGGTGGAGTGTAAGGAGTACAACAGAAGATAAAAAGCAGTAGGTGGAGTTTGAGCAAGGTGGAAATATTAAGCAATATTGCACGGTAGTAGTTAAGGTTGAAAGAGGTGGGTATCAAACTGACAGGATGGATTAGGTAAGGAAGAGAAGGGATTATATGAAAAAAGAGGAGGGTTTAGTGTAAGTATAAAGGTAATGATAGAGGGGTGGGTGGGAATTGGGGTGGGTTAGGGAAGTGAGTGAGTCTGAGTGAAAAAGAATGAATGGAGCAAGTTATACCTGCCAAAATAGCACCTCACGTCCTACATGACACTGCTACCATGGACTAGGAGTTTCCCATCATCTCTCTGGACAACCTGAGGCAATCTAGCAATTGTCCCATGTATACTGACAACCACTTACCTCTGAAACAAATACTTTATGTGGAGATGTAGTTACACTATGAAATTGGAGGCAAGACTCTCACATAAGGACAAATCAAATGCCAAACAAGTTGTCATCACACACACACTTCCCAAACTAAATAAGGACAAGACACACAAACCCACATATGAGGAGGTACTCACCCGTAACTTACCAAAAGATCAGCGGGCTCCCAAACGGAAACCACTTGTACACATAACGATGCAAAAAAAACAACCACAACACATAACACACACACCAGTGTCTCAACAAATAAGCCCATAAGGCCTAACACCACAAAACCTAATGTACTGGTCATAGGTGACTCTGTTGTGAGAGACATGGATGTTACCCTCACCAGGCTGGAGAAGGATCAGGATATGGTTAGCTACCTGTCAGGTGCCAGAATCCATCAAGTCACTCAAGTACTAAAGTCACTCAACCACAAGTTCTGGTATGACTCTGTCATAGTCCATGTGGGGCTGAATGACTGGAGATGTATCTCACCTGACTATATAAAGAGAGACATAACTGAACTCTCAGATTATGTGCCATAGGCAGGCAGAAGTGTATCCTTAAGCAGCATTCTACCTTCTCCAAGGATAATGCCACAATATAAACAAAAAAAAGATTAACTTAGCTTCTGGTGTCAGTCCAAGCTGTTCTAATATCTGTCAGCCTGGGAAGACATGGTCGACAGGCTACACTACTTTACCAGAAATGGTCTGCACCTGACTTCTCTAATTTGTCCGATAGTGGCAAAGGCATTATCTCCCCCTACTGTGCCTTTTTTAGGCAGTGTCAAAATAACCAACCTTACAACATAACAAAATTCTATCTAGATTACGTCAAGGTACTGCTGCTTAATGCTTGGAGTCTAAAGAAGAAACTGCACTCCCTGGAAGCAATCCACATTTTGGAAGATGCTGACATCTATGCAGTCACCAAGACATTGTTCAAAGGTGCGGTAAGCACCCCAACCATGCAAACCTACAATGTCTTCCATAAGTTCAGATCACAAACTGAGTGTGAATGGACCAAAGGAAGAGGTGTATCCATCTTCATTAAGGATAAGTACACCTCAAGACTGGTCAAACAGTATGACTCTCTTGAGCTACTCCATGTCCAGTTAACTATAGGCAAAGCCCCCTATCATATCAGAGCTAGCTATAGGTCCACCACCATGAAACAGGAAAAGCATACCACATACCTGGAGTTACTAGAGTCACTTGCCATACAGCCCAACACCTTACTCATGGATGATTTTAATTATCCTACCACTGAGTGGGAAACATACATAACTGCAAACGTGCTGGCTCAGAGGTTCTTGGAGTATGTCAGTGCAAATGTTCTGGAACAGCTAGTAATCACATCCACTAGAGTCTCAAATGTACCAGACACAGTACTCACTAACATGGGAGAGCTCACCACATCACCCCCCCGTAATATCTGACCATAAATCAATCTCGTTCAATGTAATTATAAAACCAGATACCCCATTAACCTCAAAAATGCTTCATAATTTTTCAAACACAAATTACCTCCTACTAACTGATGGTATAAGAAGTTTCAAAGCCCATTTAAATGTAGATAACATGGACTCCTATGCAGAGTTGTACATCAATGCCTTGTATATCCACTTAAGCAGTTGTATAGAATGGCTGTACCTTACCATATTAAAACCAGGTCTTGCCAAAAAACAAGCCACCCTGGTGGACACCTAGTAAAAACAGGCTATACAGGAAGAAGAAAAAAACTAATGTCCAAGAACAAGAGGAAACTGGCTCAGCAGAGGAAGAAATCCCTCTCTAACCTAAAGAATGAAATTAGAGAGCTTGTCAAGTCCTCCAAAGCTAATTATGAAGCAAAAATAGCCTCCCTAGTTAAGGATTGCTAAGGATAATCACAATGCATTTTTAACTATGTCTGAAAACAGAATATCCAGCTATGTGCCGAACTGGTTGTGAATGTTACATCCATACTCAACTGGAGGTAATAGCCAACCTGCTAGCTGACAGATTTGGAGCAAAATTCACCCCCCCATCTCCTCCAGCCATCCCCAAAATATACCTGCCACCATTCTTCAGCCTATTATCTCATGTGAGCAGGTCATCTCTGTGCTCCCCAAGGCCAAAAACACAGCATCAATGGAATCAGACAACATCCCAGGTTGCCTTTTAAACAACTTAAAACATGACCTAGAAGACCCACTTGGATCACTGTTTGACCTTAGCCTGCAAACTGGCTATGTTTCGGCAGAATGGAGGACAACAACAGTAATCCCTTTGCACAAAGGGAGACCATGAGACCATTAACCGACCCTGGGAATTATAGGCCCACAAGCTTGACTTGCCTCATCTGCAAGGCCATCGAAAGAACCACTATGGACCTTATACATAAATATAGTTGCAAGTACAGAAAACTTCTGGAAGAACCTCATGTTGATCAGGAACAAATGCAGGAATGGTTAAGGAGAGATTAATTCAAACCAAGAGATGAAAGCTTAACATTGGCAGCTCAAGATAGTGGGCTACGTACATGCTGGTTTACAAAGTCCATTGAGCATGTGGGAGAAACAGACAAATGTAGGTTTTGTAAAACCAAACTGGAAACAGTTGTACACCTCATTGCTGGTTGTGACATACTAATGGCAGTAGGACTGTATACTGAAAGGCGCAATAATGTGTCAAGACTGTTGCACTGGGGATTGTGCAAACATTATGGTTCTGAAGTGGCTGAAAAGCACTGGAGATATGAGCTACAAAGTATCATAGAAAATGATGAAGTCTACATCACATGTGATCATCCATTACCAACAATTCAAAAGATATATTCTAGAAAACCAGATATAGTGGTCCAGGAAAAGAAGACAAGAGTAGCATTAATCATTGAAATCACCACACCCAGTGATTACAGTGTTCTGTGCACAGATAGACACATCAGGATCTGCAAGCAGAAACAAGAGCAATGTGGAAGAAAGATACCCAAATAGTTGCAATAATAGTAGAAGCAATGGGTCTTATAAAAAAAAAGAGTCTAACGTCTTATTTAGATACGCTACCAATACATGTAACTCCATACGAACTGCAGGAGGAGTCATTACTGGGCACACTGCGAGTGCTGCGAAGAGCACTTTTGGCTGACATCAAAGATTGAAACAATACTAATTTCATGAACTTTAGTTGTACTTTGATTTAGGAATGGGATCAATTCCAGTCATGGTATTACAAACTCAAAAGACTTGGAGAAATTAAAAAAGGGCAGGACCTTATTAACAAGGACATAGGTAATCTCCAAAATCTGGATCCAACCTAGTTTGGATTTGTTCAAGTTAGATCATGCCTGTTAAAACATGCTTGACTTACTTGAGAAAGTCACCAAGGCCCTGAATGAGAGAAAGACAGTGCATAGCACCTATCTTGACCTAGCCAAGGCATTTGACTCAATTCCCCATTCAGGTATTATAGACAAACTTTCTCAATTGGGAATTAATGCCTACGTTACCCGATGGCTAGCCAACTGGCTCACCGACAGGACACATACTGTCAAAGTGGATGATCTCACCTCTAGCAAAAGACCAGTCACCAGTGGTGTACCACAGGGTTCTGTGTTGGACCCCTTACTGTTCGGAATTTATTTCTCAGACATTCAGGCAAACTTGGATGGACTGTGGCTGACCAAGTTCACTGACAATTGCAAATTGGGAGCAGTCACTGAGATCCCCAACGATGTTAATAAAGTGCAAATAGGGTTAACACAGACAAATGATTGGTGCCAAAGCCACAAATTAAAGCTAAATGCAAAAAATGCATTATTACTCCCTTGGGAAAGCTGACATCCTTGTTAATTATACTACAGACAGCACTCCCCCCAAGTGCAGACCCAGTGGTACATGATCTGCATACTCAGATTGATAACCTGAACTTTGACCACCACATCTCCACAGTACTAAGGAAATCTTTCTATGTGGCAATTCTTACAAGTAAAGGCAACACACTAGATCTAAGGATGTTACAATTCCATTATACTTGGCCCTCATCAGACCAAGAATCGAGTACAATGCTCCCTTTAACATGCATCTCACCAGAAATATGCAACAACTAGAGTGACCAGAGAGGTTTTTCATCAAGGAATTACAGGGTACACAAAACAAGTCTTGTGTGGAAAGACTGAAATGACCTGTCACTGTATTCGGTCTCTTACAGGATGCTAAAGGGTGACCTGTACCTGACTTACAGGACAGTCTCTGACCTGGTCCTGATGGAAATGCTACACATTTGTAAATCAAACTACATGAGGGTCACTTGCTTCAGGGATCTTAACCTAGCCTCTGCCATGAACTGGACCAACTGGAGAGATAGATACATCTCCCACAGACCGCCACTTCTCTGTAACAAGCTTCCAATTCACATGAAACAGTGTCCTTCCATGAACCTCTTCAAATGCAATCTAGATCAATAGATGGGTGACCACAAATTTACTCCTGGGGTGGCGTTTCCCTCCTGGCTACCACAGACCCTTAGCTTTGCAAACGTCACTCACCTAACCATCAACAATTAGAACTTGGGATAACTATGGCTACACTTGAAAGGTATCTAGGGCTGTTAGCCTAGTAACCTTCTATGTACCTATAAACCTATAAAACAGTTGTGCGGAAAATTATCTGTAAGCCTGGTGGACAGATAAGGTTAAGAAGGTTTCAAAGTGGTATTTATTTAATGAAGGATACACAGCAGGCAGTAAGTAGGTGCGGGAGGGACTAATTACAGAGACAGAGTAGCTGTGTGAAAGATAAGAAGAGTGTGGAGCAGGCAGTGAACGGGTACTGGGGGGGGGTGCTGAAAATGTTAACCTAACGGAGCTAATAAGTACTGTAACAGGCTGAAGGATACTGAATAAAGGAGACTAGGAAAGAAAAAAATCACGGGAAACAAAGGAAGCACATTAACATTTGTTGCGTGTGCAAGGACGCACTTGCACGTTAAAATGAAGATCTAAGGCACTGGCATTTACTAGTTAAGACAGGCAGATGGTACTGCGGTAGTGTTGTCGCCTCGCAGTAAGACGCTGTCCGGTTCGATTCTCAGCTAGAGCGTCTTCTGCGTGGAGACATGTGTGAATGAGCGTACCTTCGTTGAAGGTTGTGCATCAGGGCTGGTAACTCGGCATGTAAAACTCAGCTACCAATCATTAGCGGACCGGAGTTCCGCTGTGGCGACCCCTAACCGGGAAAAGCCGAAAAGACACAACAACAACAGGCAGATAAATGTGCGTTTCATCTAGTACATGTGAAGCACAGAAAATAAAATGGGAGATGGTGAGGCGGGGTTAAAAGATGTAATTGTGGAGCCTAAAACAGATAGGTAGTTAGCTGTTCTAAGAGGTCACATCCTCCAATACAATGCAATTCACCGGGGAGGTTTTTGGTTACAAAAATAGCTACGTTTAAGATCATAGGAGTACACATACATTGCTACATTGACTCCATTCCCTTGGTCCTCACAAGAACAGACTTCGAACCTGGATGTTGTTTGCTGAACAGAGATGGATCAAGTGACACCTGTTCAGAGTAGCAAATGAAGGACTGAGGCAGGGTAAACAGAGAAAGGAATGGTGAATTACAACAGCCAGAGGAAAAGCGCGCACACACACACGCACACACACACACACACACACACACACACACACACACACACACACACACACACACCTGCACCTATTAATTATATAAACCAACTCTGAGATTGCACTACAGAGAGGAAAGGGCAAATTCCTTGATTCCCCATATGAGATCTTGCACAGAAAATAACTCATGGCAATGTCTGATCAGTTGTGATGAATTCGCTTTAAGAATATCTCAATGAAATGTGTGTGGGTGTATATGTATGGGTCTCCTTCTAATGACCGACCACAAGGATTGTAGGGTAGTGACGTGCGGGTAAAAGTGCAGGGATCAGGGAGCCGACAGGCGCAGGGTGTGCGGAGGGTGGTGTGTGGTGCGTGGGAGGACAGTGGGGTTAGTTGTGAGTGTGAGGTTTGGGGGTGGTGCAGGTAGGGGTTGTGGGGTGAGGTAGGGGTTAGGTGCAGGGTGTCGCGTGTGTAAGAGAGGGGGAGGGTTAGCGCAGAGGTTAGGTGTGGGTGTAGGAGAGTGTGGGTCAGTGGTGGAGGGGGGGGTTTGGGGTGTGGGGGGAGTTAGGTTAGTAGGCAGGGTGGGAGGGGTGCGTAGTGTCGGAGCTGGGGGTAGGGGGTGAGAGTGAGTTGGGAAGGTAGTAGGAGGAGTGTGGGTAATAGCAGGACCTTAGGGTTAGGGTTTGGGTTAGGGCTAGTGGATATGTGTTGTAGTGTACTGTGTTGTTTACGGTAGTGTGTCGGTATATGGTGTTGTGTGTGTGTCGGGTTTGTGTGTTGTTGGTTTGGTGGTCATTCATTCTGTCGTGTCGCCAGTTCGGTCGGGCGGTCGCGTCAGTCCTGTCAAGATTCGAAGCTTCGGTCATTAGAAGTAGACCCATATGTATATATATATATGTGTGTGTGTGTGTGTGTGTGTGTATATATATATATATATATATATATATATATATATATATATATAGATAGGTTCAAGACGGTAAATTAAATGGCCTTTTCACTGAATCACAAATGATTGAAAAAAGTTGTACATTTCATAAACAGTTCATCACAAGTCACAGAAAACTGTAGAAACTTATAGACTAATCACTAATGGTGTGGATCAGGAATTACAAAATAAATTAGCCTGGCTCACCACTGATGCCTTACCAATGCCCACCCACATGTTGTACTCCCATACCTAGAAGTTTGTACTTGTGCTCCAGGAGATTCACTGTGTATATGTGTGTGTGTGTGTGTGTGTGTGTGTGTGTGTGTGTGTGTGTGTGTGTGTGTGTGTGTGTGTGTGTGTGCGTGTGCGTGCGTGTGCATGTCTTGTTTTCTCTTTTGTCCCCAGTTGTTTGACTGTAGCTTTAATATGTTTAAGTAAGGGTAGTTGGGGGGCATGCCCTCTGGGGTAAAAAAAAAAAAAAAAAACTCTTGGAGGAATATTTGCTGTATATGAAATTTTATTAGAAGTGTGACTCATTGAAATGTGTTTTCAATTTTTTTTTCATTCTTTTGTCATTAGATGGGAAGGCAATGTGATGAAAACTATTAGACTCATTTATACACACAGACATGGACACAGTGTGTGTGTGTGTGTGTGTGTGTGTGTGTGTGTTTCTGCATGTGTGTATGTTCTCCCACTTTTCAAACTCCCAAGACTGCTGGCCACTGTCCTGGCTAACTGTGGCATCAAGTTAATGCAAAAACAAACAAGTGGGTGAAGTAAGAGGTAACCCCACCCTATACATTTCACAGCCAGACTACTTCAGCTTCAAAAGAAAACTTTATAAATACCGATTATCAACCTTACATTAGGCCATCTTCACTAAGGTTTACAGTTCATCTATAAATCTATTTTAATCTGCAAGTTTTCAGGGATTCGTCTGATATCAAATAGAAACAGAACTATAAAGAATTCCACTCACCACTAGAGCGAAGTGTGCTCAGCAAGTGATCGTGTATTTCTCCAGGTTTGTTCGCAGTCTCGATTCATTTGGCTACTGTTGGACAGTCACTATCAGGATTGGCTTCAGCTCCCCTGTGTGGTAATGTCTACGGTTAGCTCTCCTCACATTACTGCTAATGCACTGTAATACTTGCTTCCTTTGCCTTCGCTATGCTGCTAAGCACCAGCCAGCTGCTAGTAGTTGTTGTGTGGCACACCATGGAGACTTGTCAGGAACATATTAGCTCTCTCTTGAGGTGTGCAGCAACAGTGATAAAAAATGTTTGAGTAAGACTAGCATTCTCTAGACTGCACAGAGCTGTACCTTCACTTCTAAAATTAGAAAGTAGATGTGCTGTTACACAATGCACTGCTTTTTCTATCCCTTATGCCTGTCATCCGTCAAGGCCTTGCTGCCATTATGTCCATTCACTCCCAATGTGGTGAGTTGGATGAGACACAGCCATCATCCATGTAACCCTGAGAAAGATGCTTTCAGTTTCTGGTTTTGTTCCCAGCCCTGGAGACTAATGTGAGATCTTGCAGTTGATGGGGGCCTGCTATATCTTCCTGTGTGAGTGTATGCATTTCCTAGGCAAAATCCTTGAAGGTTACCATGTGGACGTAGTTTGACATAACCGAGCATATACCCCAGGTCTCTATATTGCACGCTATGCACCACTCTCATCAGTAGGTGTCAGCACTGCAGTGGCTGAACTGTTTCCCTCCCCATGGAGAGGCAAGCAGGCATCAAACACTTACTCCACCCTTCCTTATCAGTTCTTACAGCTCTAGGGGTGCTAGTTTATCTCAGGACGTCTGGGTCACAGCCAAAGCTTTACCCTTCTATGAAATGGAACAGACTCAGCTTACTCAAAGCCTTTTGGTAGAAATTTTTTGTTTTGTTTTTGTATAAAACTTATACTGAATTAAATGACATTTGGTTGTTACAGTATTTCTACAATTCGTTGACTTCAGAGATAGGGTTAGACTAAGGGTTTTGTTTAGGGTTACCAATGAGATGTTGGTTTTCCTTACAGTCAGGGTTACATTTTTTGGAGTGCTGTTTGTGCTGTACATGAGGTATGGGCACTTTGCCTCTCATGAGAACTACTGTGGATAATTTGGATAGTACATTTTTTGCAGTTTGATAAATTGGTTGTTGGACTTATTTTTGACTAAATGCTGTCAATTCAATTATCTTTAACACAATTTTAGATGTCCCAGCATCGTACTTCATACATATGCTAAAATGTGTCAGTTTTTCTGTAGACACAGTCTCTTGTTAGCACCACCAAAATGCTGTAAAAAGGAAAGATGTTTTGTATCTTTATTCACTGGGGGACAGAAAACAAATCAGTTTCTCTGTAGAGGGCTCACTTGAGTCATAACCCTGCTTACTGTATCCCATCTGCCTCTGTACCTTCCTCCATTTCTGTATTTGTAGTGAGAACAGACATATTCCCAGCATGTGTGATCAGCTGAGCACAGTTGCCTCACCATCCTAAGTAATCAACATTATTTTTGCTTTCTCCCATGTATTTTACTATTTCACCATTTATGTTTCCGTAAGATTTTATGCAAGCTTAAGAGTGCATGATACAAACAGTATAATTCCGTAGTTGAAAACAGGCGAAAAATGCAGTGCTTGAGGCTGTGGGCTTAAATAATCTTATAAAATGTAATATTGTTAAAGTTTAAAAAATATTTATAAGTGGATGAAATACTATATCTTGGTCAAGACTTCTGTCTAACAATGTCATTATTGCAGCATAAACCTGTAAATGGAACTATTTCCAAACCCTGAAATAGGAAACAGAATACAACAAGAACATATGGTTGTGTTAAAAGCATTAGAGGTGCTTTTATTTTTAACAACATTCAAAACATTCACAAGAAGAAAGCAACTGTTAGAACTCAGACATGTTTAAGATTCCAAGTTTTACTGCTAACCTTAGATAAACAGCCATGCACTAGCAAAAAATACAAATTAATTAGCAACAGAATCGCAGGTCCAGAGGTAGAAAGAGATCAGCTTTTGGGTATCATGGTCATGCCACAAACCTCAATGTACACAATGCCCATCTATGCCAGTCTACTGGACAGAGCACAGCACATAATGTTGCTATGTGGTTAACTTCCTTGTATTACTGTCTGGACCTATGGTAAGACATTTGGAGAATCGTGTGATGTGAGTACAGTCTGATGGTCACATACATACTTGCTGTATTGGAGAAGCCAACATTTTGATTAAGAGAAGTGAACATGAAAAGAAAGTACTGGTATTAAATGAAGATGTGAATACGAGCAGACACACTGAATAGTGGCAAGAAACTGGTTTACATGGAACGGAACACTGCTGTATTCAAACTTTGCAGATTCTGTGAGTTAAACAAAGTGCTACAGCTTCTGTTTTTAACTTTAGACATGACACATTTTTAATGTATGCTCTTAATAAAGTCACAGCTATGTTGGTATGCAAATTATTAAATCATTAAATTAAGCTCAGAAATAACATTTAATTTCTATCACTGTCTAGATGAAAATACAGTATCTGTTGACAGATGTGTAAAATAATGCTTCTCTTTCAGGTTATCATGCTATGAATGTTTGTGTTCATAATTTGACAGGTGCTGCCATATTTATCATAGGAACACCTGTAGAATAAGGCACTACTGTCTCTAGTTGAGAGACATGTGGGATGGAAAATTACATGGGGCTATGACAAGTATCCAATATGCAGTGTCTGTAGGGTGAACTACATGTATGAAGAGGGCGACTTCTCTACTGAAATGGGGACATACGTAAAACATGGGTTGAAAAAGTGTTAATCTGTTTGTTGCATGGAGATTTTCCCCATTTATAATATTTAAATCCAAAACTACAAAGTTTATATAAAATCTTACATCTGATATCACAACTTAGATTTCTAACTGTGAAATTTAGGATGGGATCATAAATCTGTACGTAGCACCATTTTGAACATTAAATGACTTCACCAGAAAATGCTCAAGGTTCTCCTCTGAAAAGGGAAACCTGACTAACAAACTTATAAAATGGAAAAAAAAAATCTTATAAATATTGTGAAGATAGGTGACGGTTGCCAGCCTAGCCAGATAGAATTTTGTAGATAATTCTGTCATTTGTAAATATTAATGTAAGCCACAGGCTTGTTCTCTTAAGACTGCATTGGATATTGAACTGCAAAAATGTAACAACAGTGAGCTCTGTTGTAAGAAAGCTAAGTCAAACATTTCATGACTGTCTTTGATGTCAAAATTTAGAGCTGATATGTCTAGAGGGAGGCATCCTGCCTATTGTTTTAAGACCAGAGTCAATGGCTAGAATTTGCACGTATAAATGTCCTTTATTGTTCTGGTTTCTGACCAGGTGTAAAGAATGTAAATGTAGTTTCTGTTAGCCTGGGAACACCAGAGAAGTGTGAAGAATGATGTCATGTGAAGCAGCTCTGTGCTATCAATTTAAAGAGAGAGAATCAAAGAGCTCAGAGCATTCTGTCTTGAGAACATCCAACATCACCAGCACTGCTTTGCTCTTTATGTAAGTTATTTAGAACTGTGTTGAAATAGCTAAGAATTAGGAAGATTAGACTAAGTGTTTTTCTGTGCTGATGTTAGAACTTTTCTACGGTATTATTTTAAGTATTTCTCTGTTATCTCTGAACTCTTGACTAGCACTGTGTAGTAAGATTTATTGTCTTGTGTTTTTTTATTTATTATTAAATATTTTTAAACCTTTCAACTGTGGCTGTTTTGTGTATGGATAATTTAAGCTCTAAGAGCACATTGCATGTATACAGTGAAGCTGTACGAAGTCACTCCAAATAAGCCTTGACTGTTAGGTCACATTTACCATTTGGATAATAATATTGTACAACAGTAATTGGACACCCTTTTAAGGGCCTTTTGCAGTTGATAAATATTAGTGGGTGATGGCAGCTGGTACTACCTTTTAGACTGGGCAGAAAAGGGGCACAGCTGGATAATCTGTGCCATCCTTCCCCAGAAGTGTCTGTGTGGTTGTATAAACGCTTATTTCAAAGTGTGTGTGTATCAACTACTTGGGTAGGGACACAAAGAACTGGTTGGAAAGAGAGGTTGCTGGAGGTTTTAGCTTGCCCACTAGGCTGAGATGTGGACCTTATAGCTTTGCCAGTGGGGAGTCTTATTGGCGACCTGGAAAGAAAGGGAGAAACCAGTTTCAGACTGACTGTGATCTCTGTGTGCTCTTTAGAGAAATTGTACCTTACTGTGTGTGTATTTGTTATCCTTTCCCAATATGGACGCCCCTCACTGGTGTTAGTGGTGAGGATTGAGGCTCCTTGATTGCTGGGCCAGTGCAAGGGCGTCACATATTAATTGTTTGTCAGTGGTGGGATATCCACACCACATATTAATTGGTTGGCAAATACTAATTGGCTTGTAGTGGTGTGGGTAGAGTGAATTCCTGTAGCTTGTGTACAGTGATTACTGAAGGTGTTTTGTACTCTAAATAAGCCACACAGTGAATACCCAGAGTTCAGATCACAATTGTTTTATTTCTTTTGTTAGCTTAGTTAGTCAGGGAGAGCAGGCAACATGTCAGCAAAGGAGTACATAAAGCTGACAAGGAGCCAGCTGGCTGAGATGCGCCAGGCTAGGGGGACTGGTTCATAGAAACCTAAGGCAGACATGATTGAAGCTTTGGTCACAGCTGCATCAGAAAACAGCAACCAGGAGGACAATCAGACTGGCTGCGGAGATGTACTGCCCTCAAAGAATGGACAGCTCAACCTTTCTGCAGGGGACTTAAAATCCATCTGGAGCTAAAGAGACTTGAGTTGGTGGCCAGGCGTTTGGAAATAGAAGTAGCTGAGAGACTGAGTCATCTGCAAGCTGAAGAGAATGATGAGAAACTGCTATGCCTGGAAGCTGAGGAAAAGGAGAGGCAGAGGCAGCATGTGAAGGAGATGCTGACTCTTCGCCAGAGTCATAGAGGTAATAGGGAAGGGAGTAATTGGACCCCAGAAGCACAAAAGGTCGGTAAATTTCTTCCGCAGTTTAAAGAGGGGGATAATTTTGATAGTTTCATTCATATGTTTGAGAGGGTATGTAAACAGTATGATGCTGACCAAAGGCTCTGGGTACGGTTCCTGACCCCCTTACTCCATGGTAAAGCTGTAACTGTATTGTCTAAAATGTCTGACATTGACTGTTTTAATTACACTGTTGTTAAGCATTGCTTGTTAGAATGTTTTAAGCTAACACCTGAAACGTATAGGAAAAAGTTTTGTGAGCATAGACGCAAGGCAGATGAAAGTGTGTGTGAATATTTTGCTGAACTGAGCACTTATTTTCATAGGTGGGTGAGTGGATGCCAGGTCACCACCTTTGAAGGGCTGGCGGACATTTTGGTGAGGGAACAAGCCCTTAGCACTTTACCTTAGGACATGAGGATCAGGTTAGCTGATAGTCAATGTGCTACTTCAGATGAGTTGGGGAAGAAAGGAGACCTATACCTAAGCAAGCAGGGCATCCCTGCACAGGAAAGGGACTCCCAGTACTGCTCATGGGTCGAAGGGAACCCATGGTGGGCGCCCCAACAGAATCTGCCAGTAGCAGGGGAAGCCACCAGTCCAGGTGCACATCCAGGACCTAGGGTCAAATGTTTTCAATGCAACCACTGGGGCCATGTGTCATACAGATGTCCATGGAGGCAAGGTGGGGAACAAAAGGTGAGAGAGCCAGTAAGTGGGAAAGACAAAATGCCAATAGTAGGTTGTCTTGAGACAACAAGGTTACCAAACTACCATCCTGCAGATGTCCTGATAGGGAAGGATTTTGATGAGGCAGTACTATGTGTTAATGCAGTTACATGAAGTCAGGATTCAAGACAAGCATGTGCATCTGGTAGCCAGGAGGAGACCCAGACAGACCGCATACTTGCAGCCAGGACTGGTGAGGTGGTTACTTCAGGGAGGGAGCTACTCTGTAGCAGTGAAACTGAAGGTGAGCCACAGCTGCTTGTGGGTACTGCTGTTCCCTTGGACAGAGGGACTGCAACGGTAGCGGTGAGTAGTAGTACCCAAGCTGACAGTGAGGCACCACTGTCAGAGGATGCCAGACTTCCTGTGGAAGGGGAGCTGGGAAGGGTTACAAAGAGAGAGTTGCGGCAGGCTCAGCTCTTAGACCCTACATTGCAAGGCATGAGGCAGGTAGCTAGGGAGGCACCTGATTATCAAGGGAAGGGGGAATCTGTATACTGGGACAAAGGGTTACTGCATAGAGAGTGGACCCCTGAGGGAGGGCTAGAAGGTGAGAGGGTACAGCAGTTGGTAGTGCCTAGAGCCTACCATCTGGCACTTCTAGCCATAGCCCATGATATTCCCTTTGCAGGTCATATAGGCATAAAACATACAAAGAGACATATTATGCAGAATTTCTATTGGCTTGGAATTTCCAGAGATGTAACAGGGTACTGCAGGACCTGTGAGTAGTGCCAAAGGGCAGGCAAGGCAGGAGACAAGGTGAGAGCTCTTTTGATGACTTTGCCTGTGATTGAGGAGCCATTTCAGTGGGTAGCTATGGATATTGTGGGGCTTCTGAGTACCCCAAGTCCCACAGGGAAAAAGTATATCCTAGTGGCAGTAGATTATGCTACAAGATACCCTGAGGCAGTGGCTTTGTCCTCCATTGAGGCAGAAAAGGTGGCAAATGCTTTGTTAGAGATTTTAAGCAGGGTAGGTTTCCCAAAAGAAATACTGACTGACAGAGGTGCCAATTTCATGTCAGACCTGCTGGCTTGTCTGTGGAAGTCCTGTGGGGTGAAGAACTTGAAGACCACCCCCTACCATCCCCAAACTAATGGTCTTGTTGAGAGGTTAAACTCTACAATCAAGTCCATGCTACAGGCATTTGCAGACCAATTTAAGAGGTAGTGGGACAAATATTTGTCCCATCTGTTGTTTGCTTACAGAGAGATTCCCCAGGAATCAACAGGTTTTTCACCCTTTGAGCTGCTGTATGGGCATAGGTTGAGGGGACCTCTAGATTTAATTCGAGATGAGTGGGAAGGTGAGTGTGAACCTCACAAGAAGTCTGTTGTGGCATATGTCCTAAACCAAACCTCAGGACAAGGCTCAGGGAACTCATGGGCTTGGCCCAGGATAATCTGGCAGAAGTCTAACAACAGAAAAAAGTCTGGTATTGACAGGAATGCTCAAGCTAGAGAGTATGCTGGGGGCAGCGGGTAATGGTTCTCAGTCCTGTCAGACACCAAGGTAGTAAGAAAGGTAAGTGATGTTAACTACATGGTAGAACTGCTATGCAGGAGGCAGGGGCATAAATTGTACCATGTTAGCATGATGAAACCTTACCATGATAGGGAGGCCCTTGTGCTAAGCATTTGCAGTGGATTTAAGGAGGAGTCTGACAGAGATCTGGTGACTGATTTCCTCAGTGAGGCTTGGACTGACACCTCAGTGGAAGGGTTAGCAATGTCCCAGCAGCTATCTCCTACCCAAGTTCAAGGAATCCGAGCAGTGTAACAGGAGTTTGGGGACATGTTCACTGGGAAACCAGGATGCACCCACCTGGTGCATCATCAGGTGGATACAGGACCCCAAAGGCCTATTAGGCAGGCCTCAGGGTGCCTGAGAGAGCCAAACAGACTCTGAGGGAGGAGATACAGGAGATGTTGGAACTAGGGGTGACTCAAGAGTCCAACAGTCCCTGGGCCACCCCAGTGGTGCTGGTGCCAAAGAAAGATGGCAGCACCAGGTTCTGTGTGGACTACAGGAAATTAAATAGTCACACAGAGTCAGATGCTTACCCCATGCCTAGGAATGATGAGGCCCTAGAGCAGCTGGGTGGGGCTAAGTATCTTACAACTATTGATCTTACCAAGTGTTACTGGCAGGTGCCCTTGATTCACAGTGCTAGACAGAAGTCAGCCTTTGTGACTCCTTTTGGTTTGTATGAGTTCACAAAGATGCCCTTTGGGATGATAAATGCCCCAGCGACTTTCCAAAGGTTGGTAGATCATATCCTAGCAGGAGCAGGAGGGTTTTCCCTTGCTTACCTAGATGATATTGCCATCTACAGCCATTCCTGGCAAGAGCACCTTCAGCATGTCAGGGAGGTGCTGGGCAGACTACAGAGGGCAGGGTTGACCATTACGCCCAGCAAATGTCAGGTGGGAATGGCAGAGGTCTCCTACCTGGGACACAGAGTGGGGAGTGGTAAGATCAGGCCAGAACCTGCCAAAGTGGAAGCCATTCAGGCATGGCCTGCACCTGTTACCAAAAAGCAGGTGAGGATATTCTTAGGGACAGCAGGGTACTACAGAAAGTTTGTCCCCAGTTATAGTACCATAGCTGCTCCCCTCACAGACCTGACAAGGAAGAAGAGGCCAGATAAGTTAGTGTGGACCACAGCATGTGAGCAGGCATTCCAGAAGCTTAAAGAAACTTTGGGAGAACCCCCTGTGTTAGCCAGTCCAGATGACAGGAAATAATTTGTTGTGCAGGTGGATGCTTCAAACCTTGGGGTGGGGGCTGTACTTAGCCCAATTTCTTCACAGGGAGAAGAGCACCCAGTGGTTTATCTCAGTCATAGGCTCTAACCCAGGGAGGAACGCTATGCAGCTGTAGAAAAGGAATGTCTAACCATAGTGCGGGCACTGCAGAAACTTCAGCCTTATCTGTATGGAAAAAAATTAATTGTAGTGACAGATCACAACCCCCTAACATGGTTAAAGAGAGCCAGCCAGCAAAATGCCAAGTTGCTAAGATGGAGCCTATGGTTGCAAGCACATGATATGTCAGTGCAGCACCGCAGTGGGATTAGCAATGCCAATGCAGATGGGCTCTCAAGACAGGGAATGGGGAAAGGTATACTCAGATAGACCTAGCCCTCTCAAGCAGCGTTTCTCAAGGATCACTTGAAAAACTAGCTTGAGTTCTCCAGGGGGGAGATGTGTGAAGATAGGTTAAGTCTGCCAACCTAGCCAGATAGAATTCTGTAGATAATTCTGTCATTTGTAAATATTAATGTAAGCCACAGGCTTAAATGTGAAAAGACTGCATTGGATATTGAACTGCAGAAATGTAACAACAGTGCACTCTGCTGTAAGAAAGCTAAGTCAAGTATTTCATGACTGTCTTTGATGTCAGAATTCAGAGCAGATAGTTCTAGAGGGAGGCATCCTGCCTATTGTTTAAAGACCAGAGCTAATGGCTAGAATTTGCATGTATAAATATCCTTTATTGCTCTGGTTTCTGACCAATTGTAAAAAATGTAAATGTAGTTTCTGTTAGCCTGGGAACATCAGAGAAGTGTGAAGAATGATGTCATGTGAAGCAGCTCTGTGTTATCAATTTAAAGAGAGAATCAGAGAGCTCTGAGCATTTGTCTTGAGAACATCCAACATCACCAGCACTGCCTGTTTCTATATGTAAGTAATTTAGAACTGCATTTTCTCTTAGAAATAGCTAGTAATTAGAACGATTAGACTAAGTGTTTTTCTGTGTTGATGTTAGAACTTTTCTACGGTATTATTTTAAGTATTTCTCTGTTATCTCTGAACTCTTGACTAGCACTGTGTAGTAAGAAGTATTGTCATGTGTTTTTATTATTTATTATTAAATATTTTTAAACCTTTCAACTGTGGCTGTTTTGTGTAGCGATAATTTAAGCTCTAAGAGTACATTGCACGTATATAGTGATGTTGTACCAAGTCACTCCAAATAAGTCTTGACTGTTAGGTCACACTTACCATTTGGATAATAATATTGCACAGTAATAATTGGACACTCTTTTAAGGGCCTTTGAGTAGCTGATAAATATTAGTGGGAGGTGGCAGCTGGTACTACCTTTTAGACTGGGCAGAAAACAGGCACAGCTGGAAAATCTATGCCAGCCTTCCCCAGGAGTGTCTGTGTGGTTGTATAAACTCTTATCTCAAAGTGTGTGTGTATATCAGCTACTTCGGCAGGGACACGAAGCACTGGTTGGACAGAGAGGGTGTTGGAGGTTTTAGCTTGCCCACTAGGCTGAGATCTGGACCCCATAGCTGTGCCAGTGGGGAGTTTTATTAGGGATCTGGAGAGAAAGGGAGAAACCAGCCCCAGACTGTGATCTCTGTGTGCTCTTAAGGGAAATTGTACCTTACTGTGTGTGTTTGTTATCCTTTCCCAATATGGACGCCCCTCTCTGGTTGAGGCTCCTTGATTGTTGGGCCAGTGCACGGGCGTCACAGATATGACTCTGTATAAGTAATGCAGTTCTTCAAAGAATGTATGAAGCTCAATATGCTGAAGTTTCATTGGGAATACATCTGCACAAGTGCGCACCCAAGGCTGGAGTGCTATAACTGACAAGGCTGTGTAACTTTCATTTTCCCTGTCACTTTAAGTCATATGATGTCTTTCTAAGCACACAGATTATGCCTTTGCATTATTTATACTAAACAAAGATGGCTTACAGTAAATTGTGCAGTAGGAGATCGCTTTTTTTCACAGTTACTCCACCCTAACATCTCAAGGTGGCAGCAGGCCACATGCTTCTGTTTGCTCCATATCTCTGTATAACAGCAGCTTGTTAGTGCAACTATGTTTTTCTGAGCTCACAGCCTCACAGAGAAAGAATGTAACAGTTTTTCAGCTTTCTGCTGCTGATTACACTTTTCTGAGGTACAGTGACTGCAGGATGAGAACAACAAAGGAAGGGGTGTGGGGTGAAGCCCCCAAAATGGATGTGCTGGGCAGGCTTTACCCATCTAATGCTGTTGAGCTGCATCTGAATGCTGTTGAGACCCCATGAACAGCTAACACCATTCATAGCTTGTTTTGGAATCAGAAATTATGACTACCCACAGCGGCATAATTCTCTCCTCTGCGCTCCCCTGTTTTGGTTCTACTTTGTTCTTTAGTGAGGATTCTTTTTAAAGCTTAAAGCAGACTGGAAATTTCTTATTAGGAACAGCAGTGTATCGCGTCTTTATGATGGGATTTATTTCCTTTCCCAACCACTACATCCATTACATACCTGACTTTTACGGTATGCAATTCTTGAACTGGATGTGTTTGACTGGGGACATACAGGTTTACAGGAATGCATGCCAGATACCTATGCAGTCATTACTGTAAACTGCACCTGAGAGTGCAGAGGAAGTAAATGGTTGAACTAAGTTGATCAAGAAGTAAAACCTGACAACCCCTCAACTCCAAAGAGTAATTATTACTTTATTTCTGTGCTTGAATATTCACGGTTAATGGTCTCACGGCTGCTAAACATGATGCTTCTAACAGATGAACTTGATGTAGGCCATAAGTGAAACTACATCAACCGTACGCCAAACAATGCAGGTCATGTTCTTAGCTCTGTGGTATCAGAGACGTAGAAGTTGGACATGCAGATTATGTTATCACTCTTCTACTGTGTGTTAACAGAATACAAAAATAACCTTCAATGCCTGTAATAAAAGTCAAGAGACTAGTAAGGAAGAGTCATGTAATACCTTTGTCATCCAGGAAATGGCTACATACAACCTGGCTATGGAAAACCTAAAATGATGGAAGCAGGTACAAATTATATCCTTCTCACATACAAACTTGTCTCTTCAGCCTTAATTTACTTCAAAATGTGTTTTAATTACCTCACATATAACTGTAATTCTCGTTTCTACCTGTTGCAAGAATATATTGTAAAGGACACTGTTTTAATTTACTCACTGAGAATAATACAGTGGCACAATGCCCTAAGTAAAGTTATAATCAGTTTAATCACACTTATTGCAGACCTGACAGCCGTTTTCAGCGTTTCACTCCTTTCATATCTGCAGTTTCTAATTTGTCACATTGTGTAAAATGCAGGAACATATTAAGTACAATAACTTTTATATCACGGCACACAAATGGGATAGCTATTTTGAACTACTGTCAAATATCAAACAAAATGTTTTGTTTCATGTGCTTACACAAGCATTCTTCATTTTTTAAGTTTTATACCTCACTTCAGTTTAATTTTCTAATATAAATATAGCTAGATTTAACACTCATTTCCTTCTTTAAGGGACTACAGATTCAGCCTCAAAATCAAGCTATCTTCTCCATGTCAGAGTTTAAGCTGTACAGGCTACAACACCCCTCCCCCTCCTGATTTTGACATTAATCACAGCTGATGTAAGTTCATTCACTAGCTACTTCCTTCATTAAACAGGACACAAAAGCCTTAGTCTCAACAAACCGCATGCTCTAAATGTTGTTAGTAGCTGTTAGTTCTAGCAAATTACGCAATTAAATATATCCGTTAAGTACAGCTTGAGCTTTCAATGTAGCATGACTCCCCTCCCCTAACGCAAGCAATTTTTAAAATATAACCTCTTCCTCAATCTCACTTCACAGAATGTAAAAAAAAAAAAAACAACCCAGAATTTATAAATACACACCATGAAAACATCAAGAAAACAAAAAGCAGTAGACACACTATCATCTGTTTACAGTAGTAGCCGTTGGTGTGGGCATGTAAATGTTCTGTTTGCTGCATACTTCGTATGTAGCTTTTTTCCCCATTTTTTTTTCTTTGCATAACAAAATGCAGATGAGAAATCTGGTTTGCAGTACAAACTGTTGATAACCGAATTAAATGCTAACAACGTACAGACAACGAGGTTTGGAGTGCTGATATCTGATGACTCAAGTTAGGTTTGGGCACATCATGCAATCTAAAAGTGGAAAAGTGATGCATTAATGACAGTGAGGTGGTTAAAACAGCAATGAGACATACAACGATAGAACAACAGAAGGGGAAAAACAAGTATTTAACTAATGTAAATGATTTGCAGTAAAAGCTGAGTGCAACAGCTATAGTTAAAACTGTATCAACAAAATGAGGAAGTAGGAAGCAGTTAGCAAGCAAAAATAAATAAAGACATTCTCCCACGTGTTTACAATGTTATGATAAATATGCTATGTGGGGGATGGGAAATTTATTTTATTGTTAATAACCTTCATTAACTTTAACAAACTAGTCAAGGGTTTACAATATTACTCACTTAGCATTCTAACAATTTTTATCATAAACCTATAGTGCAGGAGAAAAGGTGCACTGGTTACTACTTTGGCTGCTTCAGAGCTGTTATTTATTTATTTATTGATTTATTGTTGCAATGTCTGCTATGTAAAGTCTGTACGTCTTCCTTTCTTCCATGTATGTTTCCACGTGGTACTCTGGTTTCCTCGCACATACCAAAGTCATACCACAGGTGACTTGGTGATCCTTCACATTTACTGTAGGTGTGTGCATGCGTCCTGCAATGGACATATGCATTCTAGCCAGTATTAGTTTCCATTTCTTACATCCAGTTTCTTACATCCAGTGCAAGAACAGCCCACAGTCTTCTGTCGCTGTGAACTGGATTAAGTGGTAATCAGAGAATGAATTAATGTTTTTTTATACCAATAACCAGAATGCTTATCACTCTCACTTTTCATACTCATGTCACTTTACCACCTCTTTCATATGTTTTTTGTGTCAATTCTAGTTTCATTCCTCTGTCTCCAATCTTAAAATCTTTACTTTTTCATCTGTGTGGTTTCTGCCCTTGTACCTGTTAACCCAATTAGACTCAGTCCACGCATCTCCAGTTCTGTATGGGGACAAGAAATCTGTGGGAATCCATCACTCAAACAGCCATGGAGGTACTTTTTTCCCCTGTCAGCATCTGTGCCTTCAGCTTCAGTTGTTGGTGGCATGCACCCTTGTCTCCAAGATCCAGATAAAGTCACTAATAGCATCTTTTACAGCCTGTCATTGAACTGGGAACTACATGGTATATGTCCTCCATAGCACCTTTGCTTCATGTCGGATATCAGCTATGGGGGCATAACTGCTAACCCCTACTGTGTGAAGTGAGCACCTGCATCATTGCAGGGATATCTTCCACTCTCCTTCTGACATACATGTACTCCCTAACGGGCACCACATGACAACTGTTGATACAAGCTTGACATCATTAAGCCCAGTACCCCAGTCTACAGCCCAGGACCCCAAGTCTGCAGCTACTTCTTGCATGCAAGCCTGCCCCTGCATGATGGCAGATTATTGATCTGAACCACCATCGCTCTATCCCAGGATGGGAAAGCCAAAAGACTGATTATTTCTCATTCTCCCTTCCATTGCATTCCAAATCCAGGCCATCTGAGCACAATGCTTTATTCCTCTAAACCATAGAGCTGGCTTTATATTTTTCTTTACTGATCAAAGAGTTGTCAAGCAGAGCATCTTACTGGCCCTCTTCAAGAGAAATCTTGAATGGATAATGGATGGGAAATAGAAAGTTCACCCCAGGGGATCACTCCAGTGGCTCTACTTGATAGAGGCACTGGGAACAAACGTCGGGTGGCACGATACCAGGGCACTTCTATGCAACTTGTAAAGGCTCCAGGGCCATTTGCCTAGTACACACCTATGAACCTATGTTCATGCCATTAAAGCTACAAACTGAACACTCTGTTATACCCATTTTGTTTTTATTTTTAATGATGTCCACCTACTCATGTTGCCTACCAGGCCAGATTTTCTGGCTGTGTTATCTATCATCTCAGACACCTGTTGAAGGTACCTGTATGCATCTTTACTTAGAGCCATAGCTAGAGTGGGCTAAGGAGGCAGGTGCCCCAAGTGCAAGCTGTTTGGGGGCACAATCTGTGAGTGCTGTAATGGCATTAATTTATAAAGCCGAGAGGCTGGGTTGAGGATATCACTCTGGGGAACTTCCGAGGGCACCACGTGAACTGCAGACCTGCCTGTGCCTGTACATGTGATGAAGTTACAGGCTAACCTTCTTCTTCACAAAACACTTCTCTGCAGAATGATCAATGATGCCACATTACAGCATACTACTATTGGTGATCCCATCTTGTGCACCTGCAAAAGCTGTTGTTTGCATCTGTAGGTTGTGCACCCCTGACCACACCAAGCCCTCAGGGTTTCAGATGTGTGGCACAACCACCTCCCAAACTTTCTCCTAAAGGGAGGTGGGCAGGCCACCAGCCACTTCATCTTTTCTCTTCCTCCCATTTGTGTCTACCTGTGTTCAAGGTTCATTCTCAGACCCTAGTTAATAGTGGCATGATTAGGTGCCCTGCCACTGTACCATGAGCCAGCATAGTACAACGTGCCCTTAACTGAGCAAAATGTTGTGTTGTCACTTGTGTATGATAATTAGTGTGATACCCCTCAACTGGGCCAGAAATCAAGGAGCCTCAATCCTCACCACTGACACCAGCTAGGAACGTTCACTTGGAAAAAAGATAGATACACACAGTATTTCCAGATGCAACTCTCTGCACCAAGCACAATTTCCCTTAAGAGCACACAGGGAACACACTCAGTGCTGGGGCTGGGTTTCTTTCTCTCTCTCTCTCCAGGCCCCAAATAAGATTCCCCACTGACACAGCTGGAGAGCTGAGTCCTCAGCAGAGTGCTCCAAGCCAAGTCCTCCACCAGTCTCTCTGTTAAACCAGTGTTCTGTGTCCCTACTCCAAGTAGCTAACACACACACTCTTTTGAGATGATTTTCACACACACACACACACACACACACACACACACACACACACACACACACACACACACACACACACACACGGGAAAGGCTGACACAGACTTACCAGCTATGTTCCCTCTATCCAGACTATAAGGTAGATACTGCCACCAGAACACTCTAAAGGCAGCTATTCTAAGGCTCTTACTGGGGTGTCAAATTATACTTAGTAAAATTAACACTTATACAAATAGTACTATTTTGACAAGCAAAGCTTTCAGGAGCAGCCACAGTGTCACCAAATAAATGTAAGTACTCTTAAAGGTTAAAATATTCTCTAAAAGACCAGCCACAATGAAAAGTTTAACTATATTTAATCCTAAATAATAAAAGAACATGAAAATACTAAATATATATTTCCAATAAACACCAGAGTTTCAATCACAGGAAATATTAAAAATAATACAGATGGAAAGGTTCACACCGATGCAGAAAAACAGCACTTAACTAATCTCACAATAATTTCCTGACTAATCTAAAGAATTACTGTCTCCTAGTTCATTTACTAGAGCAAAACAAGACAATGTCGGGTTTCAGAAACAGACTGCCCTTAGACTTCTGTCCCATCCAGTATCAAAACATCACTTCAGTGCTGGACTAGAGAATGACACCACATACATCTGGCCACCCGACCTCTGGCTCCCACACTACCCACTTCAATAAAAACCAAGCCAGAATCTTGCACCTATATGTCACCATACACACAAACAGAGCCCTGCCAAGATAGGTCACAGCATCTGGAAGGTACGTACAAAACCATTTAAAAAACTTCCACCCCTACAGGGCAGCAATTACTCCACCCCCAAGGACAATATGGCAGGATTCCCAGTCCTGGCCCTCACAGCCACCTTGTCTCCAGCCAAAACCAGAACTGTGAGATACAATCTCCATGGATCAAACCAGGCAATTCTACTTCAGACCACATTTCAAAGTCAGGTGGACCAAGACCAATTCCCTCACTTCCAGCATCCCCTGCCACAACACAGCAGGACCCACTGCTGATACACTTCTCAACACAAGCAACTTTACAAATACATCTTCAACACAAGTACCTGCACAAATCAGCCTCACATACAAATAACATATAATTCTTTACAAAACTCCAGCAAGCTATGCTGGCATATGTTATAAATGCATTGCCCTGCTCTCTCTTTGGCATAGCCGGCACTACCCCACACTGTCACATGTTCCCCCCAAAGACCCAAGCCAGCCCTCCAAGTGACCCCAGAGAAATGTTGCCCGAGGGACATGAGCCTGTCTGGGAACACATCAACCCATACCTTGTCCCAAGATCCCATCCACACCGGCACCACTGACTCCACTATGGTACTGTATCAGGTGGGTGCATCCAGGTCACCCAGTGAACATGTCCCCAAACTCCTGCAACACTGCTCAGACTTCTTGAACCTGGGCAGAGGATAGCTGCTGGGGCATTGCTACCCCTTCCACTGAGGTGTCAGTTTGGGCTTTACTGTGGAGATCAGTCACCAGTTCCCCCTCAGACTCCTCCTGCCATCCACTGCAAATACTCAGCACTAAGACCTCCCTATCATGGTAAGACTTCATCACACCAACATGGCACAACTTGTGCCCATGCTTCCTGCCCAGCAGGTCCACCATGTAGTCAACATCATTGACCTTCCTTACCATTTTGAAGGGTCACTCCCAAGCTGCCTGTAGCTTACTGTGTCTGACAAGAATGAGAACCATAATCTGCTGTCCCACAGCATACTCTCTGACTTGAGCATTCATGTCATACCAGACCTATTCCTGCTGTTGAGATCCTGCCAGGTTCTCCTGGGTCAGGTCCATGAGCTCCCTAAGCTTGAGGTTTAGGACATATGCCACAACAGATTCCTTGTGGGATTCACACTCACCTCCCACTCATCACGAATCAAATCTAAAGGCCCCCTCACCCTATACCCATACAACTCAAAGGGCAAGGAACCTATGGATTCCTGGGGTACCTCTCTGTAAGCAAATAGCAGGTGGGGCAAATATTTGTCCCCCTCCCTCTTAAACTGGTCTGCAAATGCCTGTAGCATGGTCTTTAATGTAAAGTTTATCCTCTCCACAAGACCATTACTCTGGGGGTGGAGGGGTATTCTTTAGGTGCTTCAACCCACAGTGCTCTCACAGGCAAGCCAGTAGGTCTGATATGAAACTGTCACCTCTGTCAGTCAGTATTTCTTTCAGGAAACCTACCCTACTGAAATTCTCTAAAAAAGCATTTACCACCTTCTCTGCCTCAATGGAAGACAAAGCCACTGCCTCAGGGTATCCAGTAGCATAATCTACTACCACCAAGATATACGTCTTTCCTGTGGAACTTGGGTTACTCAGAGGCCCCACAATATCCATAGCTACCCTCTGAAATGGCACCTTAATAACAGGCAAAGGTATAAAAGGAGCTTTGACCTTGTCTCCTGCCTTGCCTACTTTTTGGCACTGCTCACAGGTCCTACAGTACCCTGTTACATCCCTTGCAATCCCAGGCCAATACAAGTTCTGCATAATTCGTCTCTTGGTATGATTTATGCCCATATGACCTGCAAAAGGAATGTCATGGGCTATGGCCAAAAGTGCCAGACAGTAGGCCCTGGGCACTACCAACTGCTGGCTGCTGTACTACCTCATCCTCTAGCCCTCCCTCAGGGGTCCACTCTGTATGCAGTACCCCTTGGTTCCAATATACAGATACCCCTTTTCCTTGAGAATCAGGTGCCTCCCTAGCTACCTCTCTCAAGCCTCTTAGTGTAGAGTCCGAAAGCCGAGCCTGTCTCAGCTCTACCTTTGTGACCTTTCCCAGCTCTCTTTCCACAGTAAGTCTGGTATTTTCTGAAAGCACTGCTTCACTGTAAGCCTGGGTATCACCACTCACCTCTGCCCTTGCAATCACCCTGTCCAAGGGAATATCAATACCTACTAGCAGCTGTGGCTCACCTTCAGGCTCACTGCTACAGGGTAGCTCCCTCCCTGAAATAGCCACTGCCCCAGCCTCCCAGTCAAGGTGAACCCTGGCCAAAGGTATTTGGAATGGAGTCCCTCCTAAAGTTCTGACTGGAGTTGACTGCCCAAGCAAGTATTGCTCCTCTTTAAGCACTGCAGGCACTGTTATGTCAGAGGCTGTGTGTCTCTCTTAGCAGTGTCTGTCTTCCATCCACTAAGATAGGATACAAAGTCCGGTGATAGTTTGGTACCCCTCTTGTCTCCAGACAACTTACCACTGGCATACTGTTATTCTCATTTGCTGGCTCCCCCACCTTTTGTTCCCCACCTTGCATCCATGGACATCTGTATTCTACATGGCCCCACTGGTTACATTTAAAACATCTAACCCTTGATTCTGGCCACGTACTTGAACTAGTGGATGGCCATGTACTTGAACTAGTGGATTCCCCTGTTACTGGTGGACTCTGTTGGGGTGGTTTAGGCTGCCCACCATGGATTCCCTTATATCCATGTGCAGCACTGGGTATCCCTTTCTTGTACAGTGATGCTCTGCTTGCTAAGTAGAGATCCCTTTTTCCCCCAGCTCATCTGCAGATTTGCACTCCCAGTCTGCCAACTAGATTCTCATGTCTTCAGTCAGAGTGCTAAGGACTTGTTCCCTCACCAAAAGGTCTGCCAGCCTTTCAAAAGTGGTGACCTGACAACCACTCATCCACCTATGAAATAAGTGCTTAACTCAGCAATATAATCACATACACTTTCATCTGCCTTGCGTCTATGCTCATGAAACATTTTTCTGTAAACTTCAGGTGTTAAGTTAAAACATTCCAATAAACATTGTTTAACCTTGTCATAATTTAAACAATCAATAGCAGACAATTTAGAAACAGCAGTTAAAGCTTTACCATGGAGTAAGGGGGTCAGGTACAGTATCTAGAGCCTTGACCAACATCATACTGTTTACCTACCCTCTCAAATATATGAATAAAACTATCAAAATTATCACCCTGTATAAACTATGGAATAAATTTACTAACCTTTATTGTTTCTGGGTTCGGTTATTCCCTTCCCCATTACCTCCATGACCCTGATGAGGAGTCAGCATCTGCCTCTCATGTTGGTGTGCTTCTCATTTTCTTCAACCTCCAAATGATGCAGTCTCTCTGCCGATTCTAATTCCAAACATTTGGCCTCCAGTTCAAAACTCGTACTCCAAACGGGTTTTTAAATCCTCTGAGGACAAGGTGAACTGTCCTGGTTCTGAGGTTTGCAAATCCCCATTGCCAGATTGATTATTCTCCTGGCTGCTGGTCTGGGCTACAGCTGTGATTAAGGCAAACATCATTTCCTCTTTAGTCAGGCTGGCAAGCCCCAGTCCTTTGGATTCGCATACCTTCTTTGTTAGCTTGCCATAATCCTATGCTGACATCTTTGCCTGCTTTCCCTGATTAAACTAAACAAAAATAAATAAAACTGTTGTGAAAAATGAAACTGTATGTTTACCTTGTGGTTGTTGAGAGTACACACACCTTCAGTGACAAGTGCCCACCGGCTACAGAAGTTCAGCATCCACATCATTGCTCACCAATATGTGAACGTGCTTCACTGGTGTCCGTGGTAAGGACTGAGACTCATTGATCAGCGGCCCAGAGCAGGGGTGTCACATTTGGTTACACTGTTGACTAATGCTACATACAGAACAATGCACTACAGTTCAAATGGGAAAATAATGATAGCCTGATAGTGAAGAATTACAACAAGAACCATTATTACTTTATGGTTAAGAGATATGGTTCCTGTTTTTCAATACTCTGAAAATAATAATACTTTGCAGTTTGCACTTGAACTTTTTTTCACTCTAAAAATGTTAATGTCTGTTTTATTTTAATTACACAGGTGGCGTCAAATGTAAAGAAAGTTGGAAAATACAGTGAAAAGACAGTTGGCGTCAAATGTAAAGAAAGTTGGAAAATACAGTGAAAAGATGTAGAAAGTACAGTTGTGTACACTTACCATAAATGTAGATGTTCAAGTGTATTCACTGTTGCAGCCATCACATTTGGGTTATCTGCTTGTAGTAGCCCTCAGTCGGCCTGATTAACAAAGTCTTGGGTCCTGCGTCGGTTGCTGTCTCTTCTTCCATGACGTCAGGTCGTCAGGGGTATAAAACATGCAGCCGATCCCATTAAATCAGTTTTTCTTGCCCCAGATGTCAGGTTCCCCCCTAATGGGAAGCAATTAAATCTATAAATATACAAGGTAATACCTCCAACAAAAAAGCAAATACACCAAAAAGCTTTTAAGCATAGTAAAGGAGAGAAGAGGTATAGCCAAAAGAAGTCAGGGGGCTGGAGGGAGGCTAACCAGGGCTGCAACAGTGAATACACTCGAACATCTACATTTATGATAAGTGTACACAACTGTACTATGTTCTTCATTTTTCACTGTTGCAGTCATCACATTTGGGTACATTCCAAAAGCTAAGGATGGGAGGAGGAAATTAGATAGCATTAGGGCCAGCTATAAGGCCCTGCAAGACTGCAGTGGCAAAGCCAGCTCTGGATTTAGAGAAAACTCTTACATGGTAATGCTTGGTGAAAGTATGTACAGAACTCCAGGTAGCAGCTTCTAGGATGTCCCTGGTAGGTACGCCTCTGAGAAAGGCTGTAGAGGTAGATGCAGCCCTGGTTGAATGGGGTCTGATCCCCTGTGGGATAGGTTTTCCATGGTGCTTACAGCAGAAATAAATGCAATGGCCTATCCATTTAGAAATGGTTTGCTTTGAAATAGCCTTTCCCTCTGTCCCTGCAGCAAATGCCACCAGCAGTTGTTCAGATTTCCTTTGAGGTTTAGTCCTGTCCAAGTAGAGTATAAGTTGTCTGTGCACATTTAAGGAGTGCAGTATCTGTTCCCCTTTGTTCTGTGGATTAGGAAAGAAGGTTGGCAAATGAATGGACTGATTAAAGGCCACACTGGATACCACCTTGGGCATGAAAGAGGGATTGGTCCTGAGGGACAGCCTGTCCGCATGAAAGACGATGAAAGGCTCCACTGACATAAGGGCCTGTAATTCAGATACCCTTCTTGCTGAAGTGATTGCTAAAAGGAAAGCTGTTTTCCAAGAAAGGAATTTAAAATCTGCAGTATCAGCTGGCTTGAAAGGAGAAAGGGTGAGTTTGTACAACACAAAGTTAGGGGCCCAGGCTGGAGTTGGAGCTCTCCTGGGTGGTCTTAAATTTTTGGCCCCTCTAAGGAACTGCTTGAGCAGTGGATGAGAGAAGAGGAGAGGTTCTGTGTTTTAATGAGGTGAAATGGCTGAGGCATGAATTTTTATTGAGGAAAAAGACAGGCCCTTGTGAAGCATCTCAGTTAAGTATTGTAAAATCTGAAGTAAATTGGGCACTGCTGTGCTCATCCCTTACGACTGGTTCCAGGCACAGAATCTTTTCCATTTTTCTGCATAAGATTTTCTAGTACTAGGTCTCCTTGCCTCTAAAATGATATCCATCACTGGTTTACTGAGGGATGGTAAAGGAGAGATTAGGTAATTAGCCAGGTTGCTAGGTTCAGTGTTTGAAGCTGAGGGTGCAGAATCTGATTCACCTGCTGAGACAGCAGGGTCGGAGTCTGAGGCAGGTGCCATGGGGCCAACAGTGACACACTGCGCAAGCCGGGGTACCAGTGTTGGCATGGCCAGTCTGGTGTAATCAAAACCATCCTTGGTTTGTCTTGCTTGATCTTTAGTAGTATCTTGGAGAGCAAAGGCAGAGGAGGAAAGGCATAAACTGATAGGTTTTTCCAGCTGAAGGACAGAGCATCCACTTTCCAAGCTTGTCTGTGGGGAGTCCTTGTGCAAAATTTGTCCAATTGATAGTTCTGGTGGGAGGCAAACAGGTCTATATCTGGTCTCCCCCATTTGCTTATCAACATGTTGAAAATCCTTGGGTCCAGTTTCCACTTGTGTGGGTCCATGAGGTTTCTGCTTAGTTCGTCTGCCAGTGTATTTAGTTTCCCTGGCAGGAATTGAGCTTGTAGATGCACTTGGTAGCTCAAGACTGTGTTCCACAATGCCATGGCTAGTCTGCAGGGGGGGTAAGAATGCGTACCCCCCTGCTTGTTTATGTACCACATAACAATGGTGTTGTCCGTCTTTACCATTAATTGTCCTGGAAGAATGTGGTCCTTGAAGGCTGTCAAAGCATTCTGTACAGCTGACATTTCTTTTTGATTGATATGCAGGTGCATTTGACTTAGGTTCCATTTGCCCTGAATGCACTTCCCTGCCAGGTGAGCCCCCCATGCATAGTCTGATGCATCTGTTGTTAGGGTTTGGGTGGCAGGGGGTAGTGTGAATGGTAGTCCCTTGTTTTGGTGGCAGGCCTCTGCCCACCAAAGGAACTCTAGGCATAGGCAAGGTATGATAGGAATTCATTGCTTCTAGATCCTGAGAATGTTGACACAATAGGCTTTTTAGATACCATTGTAGTTTTCTTATATGTAGCCTTGCATATGGAATTAGAAGAATGCAGGAGGCCATGAACCCCAAGGCTTGTAATATTTGCCTTGTAGATTGTAGGGTTTTTGTGGCCACTTGTTTGAAGTAGGTTGTTAAATGAATTTGTTTCTCTGGTGTGAGGAAAGCCATCTGGGAAGTTGTATTCAAGCTTGCTCCCAGGAATATAATTTGTTCACAGGGTACCAGGTGTGATTTCTTTCCATTTATGGTGTAACCCAGACAAGCTGGCACCCTTTGTACAAAGGCCAAATGTTTGAAAAGTATGTCCTGACTTTCTGCCTGAATTAGACAATCGTCCAGGTATGGGTATATTTGAATATTTCTTTGCCTGCAAAATGCAATGACTGGAGCTAGGCACTTTGTGAATACCCTGGACGCAGTAGATAAGCCAAAGGGCAGTGCAGAGAAGCGTAGGTATCTTCTGCAGGATTCCCAGATTGGGATGTGCAGGTATGCTTCCTTTAAATCTAGTGTTGCCAACCAGGCATCTTTGCCTAGCATAGGAAGCAACTGGTGAAGAGTCAGCATCTTAAATTTTGGAATCACCAAAAAGGTGTTTAGAATACACAGGTCCAGGATAGGATGCCATGAATCGTCTTTTCTGGGTACCAGGAAAAGTCTCGAGTAGAAACCTTGTCCCTTTTCCTCTTCTGGTACCAATTGAATAGCCCCTATGCTTAAGAGAGAGAGAGTACTTGCTTTTGGGCCTCTGCCCACTGATTTGGAGGTAAATCCGGACAACCTTTTGGAGTTGGTAATGTGTAGAAGTGAAATCTGTATCCTTGGGACACTATATTTAAAACCCATTTGTCCTGGGTATTGAGTCCCCAGTTCTTTGCATGAAGTGCAATCTTTTCCCCCCAAAGGGGCAGACAGTTGAGAAGTGCTTGGAAGTTTTAAAAAGAAGTCATTGAGACAGTTTACCATAGGGGAGAGTTTTATTACTCCCAGATATGGAAGTGGAGGCCCCCCCACTGCTTAGTCCTGTGCGTCCCCTGAGACTGAAGCCTGGGTGCTCTGCTGGATCTGGGTTTGGACTGAGAAGGTCTGGAAGAGGCAGGAAAGGACCAATTCTTAGAAGGCCAATGCCTACTAAAGAATTTTTACAAGTACAACAACAGTTTGCATAGATTTGGCTTTTTCCTCCATCTTTTTAAGAACTTCTTCTGCCTTGTTGCCAAACAGGCAGTCCTGATTTAAGAAAGCATCCAGTAATTTCACTTTGACATGATCTGGCAAGGATTTCTCCTTAAGCCAAGCATGTCTTCTAAGTACAGACCCAGTGACAGCATCCCTGCAAAATGCCTTTAGTGAATCAAAACCACATTGCAAAGTATGTTGACCAACTTGTTCAGCAGAATGCATTAAATCGTGTAATTCCTTATTTTCAGCACAATCATGAATCAACATTATTTTCTGTTTAAGCAATCCAATAATATGCTGCTGATACTTTAACATATGAAACTGGCAATTCAAGGCCCTAATGGCCAAAGTTGCAGAAGTGAATACCTTCTTACCCCATCTGTCCAGCGCCCTGGAGTCTCTATCAGAGGGGGTAGGATTTTTGGCAGTAGTAGCTTTAATGCCCTTGGGTCCCTTTGAAATGGTTTCAGGATCTGCAGTAGGATTTTTGAAAAGGAACTTGTGAGAGTCAGGAACCCTGTAATATCTATCAGGTTTTCTGGGAGCAGGAGGTAAAGAGTCAGGGGCCAAGCTAGATTCAGAAAAGGCATAATCAACAATATCCAGTACGGGAGGTATATCTAAAGGCCTGAGCTGGAGCCGGAGTAAAACATCCCTAAGCCTCTTTTTAGAATCAGAGAAATCCTGACTTTCCCAATGAAAATGCTCCCTGAGAGTATGCAAGGTTTCTCCAAGAGAAAAATCCTCTGGGGGGGGGGGGGGGGGGAGCAGAGGGAATAGAGTCCTCAGCATCAGAATCCTCATAGGTAGATAAGGGTAAATCCTGGTCATCAGAGGAAACAGAAATTTCAGAATCCTGGTCAGAAGTATCATAAGCAAACTCAGTCCTAGGTCTCTTGGGGGGGAAGGTTGGCTTCCCCTGATTAAAGTAATAAGGTCTTCAGCCATCCTTATCATTTGTTTTTTAGGCATAGAGGCTTGACCATGCAGTCTGGGCATCAGTTTTCTAGGCATGGTTCGAGTTTTAGGCCTTGAAGAAGAAGATGGCATCAGTTTAAGTCAGTAGGCCTGAATACAGCCTCAGAAGACGATGCCTGCCCACTGGCTCTGGACCCATCCAAGGTAGAGACATCCACAGGTTCCATAGTTGAAGCATCTCGTGGCATACCGGACTCCGAATGGGTCTCAGTAGAGGCCTGCGAATCTGAAGTAGCGGGTATCAGGGGCTGTGAAAGTGCCTCAGTGAGTACCGGTGAATTGGCGACTGGCTTAGGAGAAGCTTTGTCGGCAGTTTTGGACCTAGGTGGCCTGTCTCTGTCTTTATCTTTGCGTTTTTTCAGAATGTCTATAGTCGGATGACTTACTGAAGACATATCAAGATAACTGAACCGAGCATCAAATATTTAGAAGCGAAAATATACCGATGACGGATAGTTTGTGGTTTAAATATGGCACAAAACCGACAGCGAGATACATCATGGTCAGGGCCTAGGCAAGGAATACAGTACGAATTAAACTCTTTATGAGGTATTTGCTTTCCACAAGAAATGCAATTACTTACTTTTACTGACATCGGTTTAGAGCAAGAAAATGTTTCCCCAATGGGGTACTTAGCTTTTAGTTGAAGACTTCGGTTCTGAAACTTGAAAACAAAAATTTCAGGAGTCGGCCAACCTGCACTTGTGAACTGCTTCTGCTTCAGGCACCGCATGGCAAGAAAGATTGATGTAATGGTGTCACATGCATGTTTTATACCCCTGACAACTTGATGTCACGGAAGAAGAGATAGCAACCAACGCAGGACCCAAGACTTTGTTAATCAGGCCGACTGAGGGCTACTGCAAGCAGATAACCCAAATGAGATGACTGCAACAGTGAAAGACGAAGAACATCAGGGGCAGTAACTATGGACAATGAAGGAGCTATGAGAGTACATTAAAGAAGGGAATGAAGTGCAACAGGAGAAGGATGGCTGGGCCAGTGACGGTCAGCCTCTAATATGGCTGGGCCAGTGACGGTCAGCCTCTAATATGGCTGGGCCAGTGACTGTCAACCTCAAATATGGCTGGGCTAGTGATGGTGAACCTCTAAAAGGCAGAAACAAGACCACTGGAGAGGGGAAGTTCTGCAGAAGGATAACAAATGACTGTGCAAGTATGCTCACTTGTTGGCTGGGGTGGGGTGGGTAAAGGCAGAATGAGAGAATGGCTAAGTATGATGCCACAAAAATGATGACAGTTTATTGCCCAGCACGTCTAATAAGCCTTAGAGAAGGAAATGTCTGGAGTAAAGAAGGAGAGGCAATTTACACTGTAGAAGGCAGGACTCAGCAGGAAGTTAATACAATGAGAGAGAGGAAAGAAACAGTAGATCTGAATCTTTCAAATTCATTCTCCAGGCCAGCATATTTATAGACTAACTGTTGCAGTTAGTAATTGCCCCACACTACCTATATCAATAAAATTCAATACATCTTCAAGCACCAATTATTCCTGTTTCACTTCTATACTAGCAAAGGTCATACCACATCATTTCCTGTGGTGCAAAGGAAAAGCTGTTTCCATTTCTGCATGTACTATGTGAAGTTCATTGCCTTAACATTTACTTTGTTCCTAAAGTGGAATCATTTAAGTTCAAGCTGCAGGGACAGTCCTTGACGGCAAAAGGTGTTAAAGCTGCTTTCACTGTAAACAGTCCGAAACAATAACCACTGGGGAGCTTTATCTCAATACAATTTCTTTCCTCTTAATACTTGGGGTAAGTACACATGTATACAGGATGTACTCAGCTTACAGCTAAACACTGTACATTTTTCCCACTTTCTGACTTTATTGTACTAGCTTTTACTGTTTTACATGACTATGGCTGAAAACAGACAACTGTGGTTCAGTCCATCTACATCCTGAATAAATAAAATGTTCAAAAGTGTTGCAAATCAGGAAACTTTCTGAAAGAGTTCTTCACCTCTCGATGTACATAAGAGTGACAAGACCAAGCCCCAGAAGGTACAGTAGGTATGGATGAGGAGAAATAAACAAGGGAACAGTTCTTGGAGAAGAAAGTAAGAAGGAACACAAGGTTCAGGTGGTACTGGGGTGATCAACAAACATTTAATAGAACTTCACAGTCCCTCCTTGTAACTAATGGGCTGCATAACAGAAGGTTGGAAGGAGGGCATTTGACATTAAAAAGTTTTAACACTATCAGGTGAATAATATGAAAGACAATGAAAACATAAACCTGCGGTGTAACTGTAAAACATTTTTTGTAGGAGGGCTTTGCCCCCTGTACCCCCATGATATTAGAGGGCTGTCTCCCCCACAGTTCCACTACTTGCAGGTACTAATTCTGAAACTGTTGCACCTCAGAGAAAGGGGAAATCACTGAAGCTGCTACAAAGTATAATGAAGCCAAATCATCTATTAGTATTTGCACATTTTGGTGATGAACACACATAAGGACATCTTGTCTTCCTTCTAAACTTTGTGGTAATGAAACACTATTGGTTGGAGACAGCAGTACCCCCTTGCATAAGGCTGAGGTAACTACAGGCCTGTTACTGCCACTTCCGTTTCTGTGAAGGGTTTGGAAATGATTCTACAAGACACAGTGGCTGACTCCTGAATGATAATTCTCTTATGGATAGAAAACTGTATGGATTAAAATAGAGAGCTTCTCTGTCTGACCTAAGTTACTACAAATGAGTTAACATGGAGACAAACAAGGAGAGTTCTGGGAAATCTGATGTACATAAATATCACTGAACCTCTGATCTCATGTCTCACAGGAATCTAGCAGTAAAATTAAAAGGTATGGGAGTGGATAGCAAAATAGAGGAGGGGTCTGCAAACTGACAATATGGCTGAAAACCAAGAGGGTTTACTAAACATGAATCAACAGAAAATAAAGCTGGGAAAAAGCAAACAGGGGTTAGTGGTGCAACTTATCTGTATTAGATACCACATTCAGTTTGGAAAACAAGATCAATTTAAGTGCTGATAAAATACAAAGACTGATGTGGTAGCCATAGATAGGGGGGCTGAACTCCAGGGAGATCTGCAATGGCTGGTACAAAGGGGAGATAGGCAACAGCTGAAGGTTTCTTGTAAAACACTGCACAGACTTGGTATGGCAGACTTATGAATGACAGAAAAGGAAAACGGTTTTGAAGTAATTACAGTCCTAATCGTTACATGTAACGGGAAAAGGCAGCAATAAAGATAAATAAGGAGCCAGGGTGTGTACCATGAAGCATGAATTACAGCGATCCCAAAGTCATCCTCCTATTGTAGGGATAATGCTAAAGAAATGCCTGGAGCACAGTTCTGGTGATAACACAGATAAATGGAAGTAAGACTATCACAGAGAATGCAGTAATGCAGGTTTACCCAAATAATGAAGTGTATGGAAAAGCTGTATTATGCACACAGGGATGTAGACAGTTATGGACATACTGGAAGAAAGGAGTGCTATCTTGCTCCACTGTATTGCTTAATGATATGTGGGAGAAGATTGCAGCTGAAGAGGAAAGACAGGGAAGGAGAGGATATGAGTAACAGTTGGAAAGGGGGTGTTTTAAGTTGGGCTTGAGGAAATATTATTTCACTGGAGGTTAATAAGGCCATGAGAAGTACTAGCTAAGGCAGTTGTAAAGTGTATGTCATTAAAATGATTTTTCTGTGAGACAGCAAGTGAGAGAGATGAGACAAGCACAGTGGAAGGCAAGCTGTGATGTTTATTCATATAAATGGATTATCTTTGCTGGACTAGAACCATTTTCAGTGGATCCCCATGGAGAAAAGCTCTAAATCATGCAAAGCTAATGTTACATTTGCAAGGTATACTATATTACATCATCATCCATTCCAAAATCATTTACTGCAAGTGTAGCCCATTTAATTAGCAGACCCAATCCCTGAGAAGTCAGGTGGGGTACAGGGACAGGAGAGAACAGCATTTTGTGGGTTTGTTTGTCTAAGGGGCAGGAATGGGATTTCTGGCACAGATGACATCCCACTGGAGAGAGGGAGCTCCATCCCTACTATGGATACTTGGGACATGCACCATCACATGTGGTAACACAATAAAGGTACTGTCTATATACTACTGTCTAGAGCAGGAGTTGGCAACCTATGTCACGCATGCCAAGTGTGGCACATGGAGCGATTTTCAATGGAACGCTGACTGTGTGTGAGAAATCACAGAGACAGTGAGTGAGTGAATGCATGTATGAAAGCACAAGCGACTGTGAGTGAGAGATTGGAGAGAGTGACCGAATGCATGCATGAAAGCAGAAGAGACTGTGTGGGTGTGCGAACGGAGTGAGCGAATGCATGTATAAAAGCTGAAGAGACTGTGTGGGTGAGCGATCAGAGTGAGTGCATGTATGAAAGATGAAGAGACTGTGTGTGAAAGAGATCAGAGAGAGAGGGAGAGAGTATGATCTTAACCATACGTTTCAACCTTACAACAAGAAATCTGGACAAAGCCAAGTGGGACAAAGGCCTAAAAATAGGGACAATTTTAAAATTTTTTAAATATTGCTCTTACAAACTTAGAAAGGTGATAGGACAACAATAGGTTTTGCATTAGCATTAATTTTCTGAAAAGTATGAAGTACGAAACTCAAATATCTGTCATTTTTTTCTAACTTCAGTCTTTAATGATTTGACACTCATTTCCCAGAAAACCTCAATTTTTAGAAAAATGGACAAAAAAAATGATGCAAAAATCTCTGGGCATTCTGCAAAAATTGTACATTTGAGAGGTATGATTATAACAAATCTACTAGTTACAGTAGCAGCTAAAAATTATTCTGCTCGACATTGCTTAACTGCAAAGCCATACTTGCTGCTTTACAGAGATAAAATTAATGTTGAGTAGAATTGAGTTCAGCTACATCCCTTCAAAATGAAAGTTGTTGAGTTGTGCTTCTTATTTATTTACTCCTTGTTGACCAGAAGTTGTCACTCAGTAAGAAGAGGCGGGAATACATGGTGTTGTTATTAAGTAATACGCCAGTATCTAAAATGACTCAGAAAAGGCAAAAACTTGATATACGCTCATTTCGAGACTTTTGGATACATGAATATGAATTCATACTACAAAAGGATTGTGCTGTTTGTGCTTTATGTTGTGAAACCGTTGTGTGTCGTATGTTAAGTGTACAAAGACACTATCAAAACAAACACCAGTCCACGTTTAAAAACTCTAAGGAGAAAAGTGAAGCTATAAAAAGGTCTGTTTCTGGCTACAAAAAACAAACTAGTATTTTAAGTCAAGTAACTGGAACCAAAAAATAAAGCTACCGAATGTAGTCATAAAATTGCTCAGTGTATGGCATAAAAGGCCAAACCTTTCACAGATGGAGAATTCCTCAAGGAAACTTGTTTGAGCAGCGCTGTAATTTTTTTAGTGACTTTCCCAATAAAGAAACAATACTGTCTCGGATTCGAGAAATACCAGCTTCTGCGAGATTAATCGAGAGACATATAACTGATATGACTGAAAAGATAATGGTAAAGCACACAACATGTTTACAACAAGCTGTTGTATTTAGTGTCGCTCTTGACAAAAGTGTCGATGTGAATGATGTGGCACGCCTAGCAATAGTTGCGAGATATTGTGAGAACGACGTATTTATGAAGAACCGTGCTGCTTGATACCACTTGCTAGTACAATCAAGGGAGAGGATATTATAATGGCATTTGTAAGCTATTTCAAAAACCAGCACATTGACGTAAATAAAATATTCTGTGTTACTATTGATGCCGTCCCTGCAATGGTTGGAAAGAACAAGGGATTTGTTAGACGTCTTCAGGAACATATTGGATGTCAAGTATTGAGCTTCCATTGCATTATACACCAGGAGAGTTTACTTACGAAGATTTTGTCACGGTGCCTGAACTCTGTAATAGAAACTGTTGTGAAGATAGTTAACTTCATAGTTAATTGCTCTTCACTGATGCAGAGGCAATCCAAATATCTTCTAAAATAAATGGAAAGTGCATACACAGATCTTCTGCTGTACAGCAATGTTCGTTGGCTTAGTCGAGGTAATGTTTTCAACAGATTTGTATCAAGTCTAGAAGCAATCAAGATGTTTTTAGATGAAAAAGAACACTTCCCAGAATTGAATGATGCCAACTGGCTGTGCAGGCTGATGTTTCTGGTTGACATAACTAAACACCTGAATGACTTAAACTTGTGTTTACAAGGAGAGGGTCAAACAGTACTTGAACTTTTTCAGCACTGGAATGGATTTGCGTCAAAATTAGCTATATTTTCCTGTGATATTACCACTAACACCTACAAGTACTTTCCAAACATAAAGGCTCACTCAGATCGCTTTACTCTCAACAGAGATGAGCTTCAGAAGTACGCTGAAGAGCTCAAATGAGAGTTTACTAAAGGATGTCAAGACTTCCAAATTCACGGGCCTATACTTTCTTACCTCATCAAGCCCGACTTAACTGATACTATGCTATTTGACCTATCTCTTTTTGAGTGGATGGATGCTGACAATTTTGAAATGCAACACATCAAATTCAAGTCATCACAGTTATGCACAATAAAATTTGTAGAACTGTGGAAAACTCTTGCAGGAAACTGCTTGGAAAAGTCAGCTGTCATCCTCAACTGCTGGACATCCCTGCCTGAAGGGTTCACCTGCTTGAAGAAAGTTGCATTTGCTCTGCTTTCGGCTTTTGGGTCAACTTATATATGTGAACAAATTTTCTCACACATGAAAGCTGTTCTGAGTCCACAGAGAAGATGCCTAACCCCTGTGCATTCAAAAGCCTGTGTGAAGTTGAAAGTGACCAAATACACACCTGATATTGAGCAATTAAGTAAGGAAAAGCAAGGGTCCCATTAATTGATTAATGACTCAGATCAATAATAATCAGTGAGTACTCATATTAAAAATATTAACATGCTTTATGTTTGATTTATTTTATTTAATAGTTTTCTCCTTCCCACTGGTGTACAATTGCCACAGAATCACCAATGAGTGTATGACCACCTCTCCGTTCATAAAAAAAGATATTTATTCCACAATATTGAAGCACAAACTGTATACACTTATAAAAATAATAAAAAGTTGAGCGCTTTCACCCACAACACAGTGGGCTTCATCAGAACATAGTAATTACTTTGAATACACCTTATATTTAAGAGTTGGCGCCAAATTTACAGCTAATTAAAGCTTTTTGCCTTTTAAATTTTTAAAGCGATACCTACATAAATAATAATAATACCGACTGTCTGGCTCCATCTGCCCCATCTGAAAAAGGCAGCTCACAAACCATGCCAACAAAGTATAATATAATAGAATGTGTATGCACACATCAACAACAAATTCCTTCAAACATACAATGCATAAAATCAAGACTAAAAACAAAAACATGTCATATTCAAAAACCAGATTGTGTGCCTACTCATGTAAATACAATAAAATGCTATAAGGAAACAATGTATCGTCCTTTCCGTAATGCTTAAACGCATATACTGATTGATTAATACTGATACATTGTCTGGCTTTTTTATAAAATAAAATAAAATAGTAATATAAAATATCGTATGTAAGTCCATTTTAAACACATACAAGATAGTGTGTTTCTAAACTGTTGTTGGCACAAATCCAGTGAAACATACAACTTCATTGAGCGAAACTAAAAAAATGTAATAACGTAATGCTAAATCCACTTCCTATAATCTAATATGCTGTAACGTGTAATAATTTATGCAAATATAAGTAAAATTATATGCTAATATGAATACTATCAACATCTATAATCAAATGTAATTGAATACAAATATAAATATAAATGTAGATGTATATGTATAATATAAACTGTTAGGTAATATGTGTAAGTGTGTAGTATGTAAATTATGCCCAAGATGTGTCCAAAATGTTAATTCATCTCCAGAATGGGCTTGCATGAAATGTGGTCATTAAGGCCAGGTGGTGTTGCCGCATCCAAATACAACTGCCACCAAACTTCCTTAAAACTTAATAATGTTTTGTGGCCACCCCCCTCTAGGGTCCATTTTGATAGTATCTAGAATAGCAAATTTAAATTCATGTGTATCACCCATCTTCTCAACATGCCTAAATAAAGCATTTGTAGGATCCTTCCTCCTAATATTATACATGTGATCATATATACGTTTCCTAAAGCACCTCTCTGTCTTACCTATGTAATAACTTGCGCATTTGCTACACTTAGCCAAATAAACAACCATTTTTGTATTGCAGTTTCCTTTTATGAAGTTTCACTGGATTTGTGCCAACAACAGTTTAGAAACACACTATCTTGTATGTGTTTAAAATGGACTCACATACCATATTTTATATTACTATTTTATTTTATAAAAAAGTTAGACAATGTATCAGTATTAATCAATCAGTATATGCATTTAAGCATTACGGAAAGGACGATACATTGTTTCCTTATTGCATTTTATTGTATTTACATGTGTATGCACACAATCTGTTTTTTGAATATGACATGTTTTTGTTTTTAGTCTTGATTTTATGCATTATATGTTTGAAGGAATTTGTTGCTGATGTGTGCATACACATTCTATTATATTATACTTTGTTGGCATGGTTTGTGAGCTGTCTTTTTCAGATGGGGCAGATGGAGCCAGACAGTTGGTATTATTATTATTTATGTAGGTATTGCTTTACAAATTTAAAAGGCAAAAAGCTTTAATTAGCTGTAAATTTGGTGCCAACTCTTAAATATAAGGTGTATTCAAAGTAATTACTATGTTCTGATGAAGCCCACTGTGTTGTGGGTGAAAGCGCTCAACTTTTTATTATTTTTATTGGGGTTTAAGGGGTTGACATAAAAAGGTCCAAGTATGTAGTGGCTTTAAAGCCACAAAAGCCACTGACAATTCATAGCCAACTGCAACATATGCACTGCCAAACATACAAATGGCATCAGAAAGAGTGTGTCAGTCATGAAGCTCAGAATGAATAGCAGGGCCTGAGTCTGGACTCTGCCCTGTATCCTCACTAGTTGACCTTCACGGTCCTCTTCAACGGTAGCAGTAATAACCACTACAGACTGTCTGTTTCTGTACAAACAGACAAATCTCAACCCAGCAGTCAACACTACTAATAGGTTCACTGATGTTTACTAGGCTAACAACCACAAGGGCCTTTTTAAGCCAAGCCATGCATCCCAAATCTCTGACAAGTTCTGATACCCTTGATAAGTGTAAGCAGGAGCTTGGGAAATTAAACATTTACAAGCAGGGGTATGGGAGATGAACCATTTACAGGCTGTGTCCATTAGAGACATAGGTGGCAAACCAGGGATGAATTTCCTGTTCCCCATCCAACTATCCATGTTACACTAGAATTGGATTAGGAAGGAGCTCTGCTTCACAGTGATGGAGAGCCTGTTCCAGAGAAGGGATAGTTTCTAGGATAAATACCTGCATCTCTGGCAGGTCCTATTTATATCACAGGCAAGGTTTAAGTCTTTAGAACTGGTAATTCCGGTGCTGTTTGTTTTGCGGATATGAAGGAGGTCCATCAAGGTGGGGTCTGACAGTGCCCTGTATGTCAGGCATAGATCTCCCCTCAACAGCCTGTAGGAGACAGAATACAGGAATAGGGCTTTGAGATGGTCTGTAGAGGACATGTTACTTATGCCTTGTTTTTTTTTAGTGAGGAACCAATGTGGGCATTCCAACTGTTGCATGTGCCTGGTTAGGTACATACCAAAGGGGACACTGTACTCAATGACAGGTCTGATGAATGCCAAATACAGTTGAAAAATGAATTCCTTGGACCTAGATGCCATACCTTTGTTTCATTGCACAACATAGAATGATTTTCTCAGTACCAAAGACACATCATGGTCAAAGGCTAAATTACTGTCTCTATGTTTCCCCAGGTCTTGACTATGTTAGAGTGACATGACTGTATCATTAACACTTGTGGCAGTTTTCTACATCATATTCTTCTCAAAGACAATAAAGGTAATGCTGGCATCCTGACAGCCACGCAGAGTTAGTGTGACAATGTTTCAGAATGCAAACATTGGACTTCACAGATGACAGCAATGATTACAAGCCAAACTTTCCGAGTGGCACAACTGCTTGATAGACGTGCAATTTTAGGTAATTTGTACATAAAATTACTGTCTACAGCGACAGACATGCAAAGATATCGCTGAAAGCACAACTTCTAAACCTCTGCAAAATAGTAATTGGTGAAGAAGATGAAACCCATCATGGATCCAGCTGTTGAAGCTCTGAGTGAAGAATTTAAATTGCTTTTTCAAGTTTTTCTTTTGTTAGTTAATATAATCTTCATAATATTTATGGCAACAATTTTACATTTTAGAAGGTTAACAATCAAACAACGTGTGAACGTCTGAATATCACTACATTTACTCTACTTAATTTAATAAGAAATGGACTTGCTCTTTTTATGGGATTTTTGCTTTTGAATGCTTGGATTTAATAGTAACATAAATACTGGGCATGCTATCTGAATTTTTAAACCACCAAATGTCTGCATTAAAAAAGTCACAGAAAAAGTTTAGAAACCCGCTCGACATAGATTTTTAGATATGACGTATGACCATGCATGTGCTATCGTATCATTCTGCAGGCCACACCTCCTTTCTCTAGGAGGCCCAAACCAGTCAGTCGTGGAGTGAATTTGTGGACACCCATCCGTCATCTAGCTCATTTTTAAACTGAGATATTGACACACATTACTTAACATGCAGGGGAATTTTATTTTGGATATCCTGGGTTATAAATCTGTCCCTTTGCTGTGTCTTATTTATGTATTGGTAAAGATTTAGTCCCTAGGTCTAGTTTTAGTGGAGATATTAGACTTGTGGATAAACAGGAGGCCCACAAAATCAGATCTCTAATAGCATAATAAATGAGACAGGGACTTCCCCTCAAAAGTCTATCAGACACTGTATCAAGGGATAGAGCTTCCAGCCTCTCTCAGTGAGTTTAGCCTGTGACAGTTATGGTTAGGAACCTTTGGGGGCTTTCTAATTGCTTGAATTTTTTAGTGAGATACATCCCAATTGGGTTGTTGTGCTTGATAAATCGCCTGATCAACGCAGAGTATGAGGGCGAGATTTTAGACCATGATGATACTCCTTTGGCTATTATTTGGGCTAAAAAAAGCATTTCCTGACAACCTTTGTTACATGATGGTCAAAAGAGAGGGAGATATTAACCCAAGTAATAAAGCCTCTAACCACAGTTCATTTTGTATGTGTGTGCTATCTATACAGTACGATAAGGGGAGTGATGACACCACACTTCCTTACAATTTAATTTGAGACCATTTTTAGTACAAGTGATTAATAGACAGACTTCATTCTACATGGTTTTGTCCTTTGAACCTTGCCTAAAAGGCACTATAGGTGGGTGCAGCTTTAGCCAGTAACCTGGAATCCCAGGTGACAGGTGCAGACCATCTCTGGCAAAGCATTGTGGTTTGTTGATCATGTCTTCCCAGGCAGACAGACACTGGATCCCTGTGAATGAATTCAAGCTTAGCCAATGGTTGAAGTCACACTGTCCTATACTGTGGTATCATTCTGGGCAAAGGCAGGATGCTGGCTCAGGGCTAGGGTCATACATGCCTGGGCCACATGATCTGGAGAGCCTTTCCATGCCCTCTTTCATGTAGTCCAGGGAGGTATGTCTCAAGTCATCTACTCCAACATGGACAATAACAGAGTCGATTTGTACTTGTTGTGGAGTGACTTGGAGTGCATGCTGCTATGTGGTGATCCCAGAACCGGCTGCAGCTGGACTGTAATTTCCTTTCTCCTTGTTCAGCCTGGTGAGGGGACATCAGTGTGCCTTTTGACTATAGAGTCACCTATGACTAAAGTGTTGGGTATATTGTCTTGCCTTTAGGGCTGTTGTTGAGTGGGCACACTGGTGTTGTGAGCTAGCGTGTCACTTTGGTTCTGACTGCGTTTGTTTGCTTTTCAGCCTGGAAATCCTTGTTGCTTGGGCAGGTTAATGTTAAGGGCCCCACATATGGGCTTTAGTGTTGCTATGTGGGTGTTGATGGTGGGTTTTGAAGGGCTATATAGTTGCTTGAGGTGTAGTGCAGGTGTTAACCTTCTCCTCTTGGACTGTCTAGCACAATCTTGGCTGGCGAGAGCTTTGCTTCCAGTTTGGCTATGTAAGTGCATCTCTCGCAGGTTGGAGTGTTGGGTGGTAGGAGGAGAGGGTTGTCTGTGTACATAAGGCAGTACACCAAGTCCAAGATATTTTTACCTCTTGTGGGGGTGTCGACCCAGTGGTCCAAGGCATTTGCATTGACAAAATGAAGGAATCTCTGGGCATTTGTGTTTTGGCATGAGTGGTTCTTCCAATCTATGGTTGGACAGTTAAAGTCACCCAGGATCAGGTTAATGGGTTGAATTTTGATAGATTCGAAGAGGTCCAGATAGGTGGAGTGGGCATCTTGAATCAAAGTTGGAGGCCTATATCTAGCTTGCTATGATATGAATGGGGGTCTTGTCAATTGTTAACTGCAACTGGAGTGTTTCCTGTGCGTCATACTGTCTGATCAGCCTGGTGTTTTATAAGTCTTTTATGGTAGCCCATATGGTACGTAACTGACGATGATCAAACGTTGTTATATTGACCCCTAAAGCGTGAAAACTCAAAACATCAAACTACCAGAACAGAGATTTTTTTTCCCAGGGAAAAAAATTGCTGTTCCCCAAAAAAAAAAAAAAAAAAAAAACACTAAATGAAGTGGGGGGATTCACCCACCACACATCCCCCTACTTAAATATACCAACTCTGAGATCATACTACAGTGAAGGAAATGGCACAACCCAGCTGGCCGACCCAGCGATTTCTTTCCCTGAGAAAAAATTTGCTGTTCCAGCCATTCACTATTTTGCCGGTTTGACATTTGTTGTTCAACCTAACAGCGTTCGATCATCTGATCGTTCGCTAAAGTAGACCCTTTTATATATACTGCAATTCCACCTCCTTTTGCTTTGCTGCCCATGGTTTGGGGTCTGAATGTATGACAGGATGAGTAACCTGGTATGGCTGTACAAGATCAAGTTAATGTGCTTCAGTGTGATAGAAAACACTTTTTTGTTTTTTGTCGCTTGGCAATCCTGGAACTTTTGGCACGCTGAGTGACTTTGTAAAATTACTTCACCACAACACTACTAATAGGTTGCTGACCCCTGGTCTAAAGGGTTTTTGCCAATGGTAAGAGAGTAAAAATGGTCTGTGTAGAAGATAAGAAAGTGCTGTTTTTTGGTAAATGGACAAGAAATGCTTTCATTCCTGTTGACATTGTAATGCCAGCACATAAAAAAAAATCTAAAAATCTGAACTGCAGATATGGCAATAAAGTAGCAACAAGGCTGATGATGAGGGTGGAGATCATGTTTAGAGGAGCAAGTTTAGAGTAATTTACATAAGTAGACAAAACATTTAAAAGTCTAGTAACTAGGATAAAAAATTAAGGCTATGAGCTGTTAATGAACTACTCCTTGTAATTTAGGGTTTGAGTCCCTCAGCATCCAGAGTACAGATAACTCATACATGCACTTTGTGCTATAACTGAGGCTCAGATAATATACTTGTTCAACAAAAGTCAAGATCACCTACAAGATGACTGACCAGGGAGGTAAAAGGTATCACTCGGCACAAAACCAGAACCATTTCCACTTTGAGTCATTGGTTTACACAGTGGAAAACTTCTTAACAGCCTCAATAACATCTGAGATCCTAGTTGGCAAATCTGGCAGGATCAATGGGGTCTATATCAGAAGCCATGTCCTTAAGGGGAGACAGTTGTTGCTAAAACAGTAGGGGGTGCACTTTTAGTTTGGACTAGTACATTTTGTGAATCATCAGGGACAAGAGTGCCTGAAACACACATTTGTCTCAGCCAGAAATCTGTGACAGTAATGAGATTTGGTCTTTCTTCTCCTGAACTTTGTGCAGAGATGCGGAGCCAGTAGGAAATGCAGGAATGCATACAAGAATCTTCTGTCCCATGGAAGAGAGAATGCAGCCACTGATGCCTTCCACTTGTTCTGCTGCAATGACCAGAAGAGAACAGCAGCATTTTCTAGAACAGTGAACAAGGTCAATACTCAGAATTCTCCACTTCTAGATGATGCAGATCGAGGCAAGACATGGCCACTGAAGCCAAACTTACAGGACAGGTCTGTAGGAGGAGCTTTAAGAACTGGCTAACTCATTTATTTCCCTCAGATGTGAATGGCTAACAGAATGGTGCCTTGTCTATGGCCTCATGACAGACAAGCATCACCTCCCTGCACAGGTGGTATGATCTTCTGCCCCCTTGTTTGTTAAGGTATCACATAACAGACTGTCAAAATGGATGAGGAGTAGCCCCAAAAGCAGCTTTGTCTTCCAGACAGTAAGGGTCAGCAGAACTGCTCTTAATTACACCAGGTGGACATGCAGCTTTCTTTCCAAGGGAGACTAAACTCACTGTATCATATGGAGAATCTCAGGTGAGCTCTCCATCCCCACAAACAAAGCAGCCATCATTTAGACTCATTCAGATGCAGAAAGTGAAAACTCACCATAAGGTAGGTTATGACTGTCCACGCTGCTTCAGGGATAGAAAAAGGGGTTGACATAAAAAGGTCCAAGTATGTAGTGGCTTTAAAGCCACAAAAGCCACTGACAATTCATAGCCAACTGCAACATATGCACTGCCAAACATACAAATGGCATCACAAAGAGTGTGGTAGTCATGAAGCTCAGAATGAATAGCAGGGCCTGAGTCTGGACTCTGCCCTGTATCCTCACTAGTTGACCTTCACTGTCCTCTTCAACTGTAGCAGTAATAACCACTACAGACTGTCTGGTTCTGTACAAACAGGCAAATCTCAACCCAGCAGTCAACACTACTAATAGGTTCACTGATGTTTACTAGGCTAACAACCACAAGGGCCTTTTTAAGCCAAGCCATGCATCCCAAATCTCTGACAAGTTCTGATACCCTTGATAAGTGTAAGCAGGGGCTTGAGAAATTAAACATTTTCAAGCAGGGGTATGGGAGATGAACCATTTACAGGCTGTGTCCATTAGAGACATAGGTGGCAAACCAGGGATGAATTTCCTGTTCCCCATCCAACTATCCATGTTACACTAGAATTGGATTAGGAAGGAGCTCTGCTTCACAGTGATGGAGAGCCTGTTCCAGAGAATGGATAGTTTCTAGGATAAATACCTGCATCTCTGGCAGGTCCTATTTATATCACAGGCAAGGTTTAAGTCTTTAGAACTGGTAATTCTGGTGCTGTTTGTTTTGCGGATATGAAGGAGGTCCATCAAGGTGGGGTCTGACAGTGCCCTGTATGTCAGGCATAGATCTCCCCTCAACAGCCTGTAGGAGACAGAATACAGGAATAGGGCTTTGAGATGGTCTGTAGAGGACATGTTACTTATGCCTTGTTTTTTTTTTTAGTGAGGAACCAATGTGGGCATTCCAACTGTTGCATGTGCCTGGTTAGGTACATACCAAAGGGGACACTGTACTCAATGACAGGTCTGATGAATGCCAAATACAGTTGAACAATGAATTCCTTGAACCTAGATGCCATACCTTTGTTTCGTTGCACAACATAGAATGATTTTCTCAGTACCAAAGACACATCATGGTCAAAGGCTAAATTACTGTCTCTGTGTTTCCCCAGGTCTTGACTATGTTAGAGTGACAGGACTGTATCATTAACACTTGTGGCAGTTTTCTACATCATATTCTTCTCAAAGACAATAAAGGTAATGCTGGCATCCTGACAGCCACGCAGAGTTAGTGTGACAATGTTTCAGAATGCAAACATTGGACTTCACAGATGACAGCAATGATTACAAGCCAAACTTTCCGAGTGGCACAACTGCTTGATAGACGTGCAATTTTAGGTAATTTGTACATAAAATTACTGTCTACAGCGACAGACATGCAAAGATATCGCTGAAAGCACAACTTCTAAACCTCTGCAAAATAGTAATTGGTGAAGAAGATGAAACCCATCATGGATCCAGCTGTTGAAGCTCTGAGTGAAGAATTTAACTTGCTTTTTCAAGTTTTTCTTTTGTTAGTTAATATAATCTTCATAATATTTATGGCAACAATTTTTACATTTTAGAAGGTTAACAATCAAACAACGTGTGAACGTCTGAATATCACTACATTTATTCTACTTAATTTAATAAGAAATGGACTTGCTCTTTTTATGGGATTTTTGCTTTTGAATGCTTGAATTTAATAGTAACAAATACTGGGCATGCTATCTGAATTTTTAAACCACCAAATGTCTGCATTAAAAAAGTCACAAAAAAAGTTTAGAAACCCGCTTGACATAGATTTTTAGATATGACGTATGACCATGCATGTGCTATCGTATCATTCTGCAGGCCACACCTCCTTTCTCTAGGAGGCCCAAACCAGTCAGTCGTGGAGAGAATTTGTGGACACCCATCCGTCATCTAGCTCATGTTTAAACTGAGATATTGACACACATTACTTAACATGCAGGGGAATTTTATTTTGGATAAGCTGGGTTATAAATCTGTCCCTTTGCTGTGTCTTATTTATCTATTGGTAAAGATTTAGTCCCTAGATCTAGTTTTAGTGGAGATATTAGACTTGTGGATAAACAGGAGGCCCACAAAATCAGATCTCTAATAGCATAATAAATGAGACAGGGACTTCCCCTCAAAAGTCTATCAGACACTGTATCAAGGGATAGAGCTTCCAGCCTCTCTCAGTGAGTTTAGCCTGTGACAGTTATGGTTAGGAACCTTTGGGGGCTTTCTAATTGCTTGAATTTTTTAGTGAGATACATCCCAATTGGGTTGTTGTTGTGCTTGATAAATCGCCTGATCAACGCGGAGTATGAGGGCGAGATTTTAGACCATGATGATACTCCTTTGGCTATTATTTGGGCTAAAAAAAGCATTTCCTGACAACCTTTGTTACATGATGGTCAAAAGAGAGGGAGATATTAACCCAAGTAACAAAGCCTGTAACCACAGTTCATTTTGTGTGTGTGTGCTATCTATACAGTACGATAAGGGGAGTGATGACACCACACTTCCTTACAATTTAATTTGAGACCATTTTTAGTACAAGTGATTAATAGACAGACTTCATTCTACATGGTTTGGGTGTCAAAAGGTGACTTGACAACAATCTTCAATTTGCAGTCATCTGCAAACTTTGTTACTCAGAGGTCTCGGCTCTCTGCTTGGAGATCTAATAAGTAAACACCAAAAAGGAGAGGCCCTAGCACCAGTCTCTGAGGGACGTCTCTGGTCACTTTTCTATTTTCTGATGAGGAATCTGCAGCTTGCACTCTGTGCCAATTTGCTATCCATCTCACCACATATGGGTTGATTATAGCATTTAGTGTTTGTATGGTGCCTGTGTGGGAATGGTGTTGAAGGCCTTGACCAGTTCAAGATACTCTGCAGGAACTGCATGGCTACTGTCTACAACCTCTATAAAACCCTTCTGAAGAAATTTACAAGATTAAATAGACAGGATCTGCCCTTTATAAGGCCAAACTCTTGGGGGTCAATCTAGTAAGATTCCTGATATTTCAGTTTATGAAATCAGTTATAATACATTCCATGGCTTTGCAGATAAGTCTTGTAAGACTGATAGGTCTGCCACTACCAAGATCAGCTGAAAGGCCACGTTTATGGAGTAACACCACCACTGCACTGCACCACTCATCAGGGAGTGACTGTTTTACAGCCTCAGCCAAAGACATTTTTTTCAGAAGAAGGTATTTTTGTTGGATTAGACAAGAAGCTCACAGAAAAAGTTTTTATGTGAGTGGGAAGCCTCTAGATTAATTAGGTATTTACATACAAAATCACTAATGTGCACAAAATTATTACCTGTGAGCAAAACACAGTTCGCACACTATCTTGGGAGATCTAGTGCTAAAAGGCTTGCAACAGAGATGAAACTAGCATGCTTGCTTTCCATCTTGTCCACTGCCTTGAAGTGTAGATGAGTAAAGAAAATGCAGCACTAAACAGGTAGGATAATATGAAAGAGAGGTCATCTCAAGATTTAGCAGTCAAAGCGGAGGAACGTCCCAGTTTGGTCCTCTAGTGGTCACTAGTATGAGCAGATAAGATGAAACAGGAAGGAGATACTACATAAAAATGTAAAAAAAAAACACATTTATATTATATAGACATATATCTAAATTTATATAATATTTTAATACTTTTTTAAATAGAAAAGTATTTATATTTCTCATTTCAGTCCAGGTTTCGTCAATAATACAGTAGATATGCTTTGGTCAAATCTTACTTTAGATGATTTGCATAACAAATAAATTACAAGCTCTTAAAACAAAAAAGGAGGTAGCACAGTAGTAGAAAACTCTGATAAAGTCATAATGCAGCAATATACCACGGACATTTTAACCTTCAGTAATGTAGAAATCTTGATTACTACACTCAACTTAAACAAGTGTAAATCTGTCTTTATCATAGGCATCTACATTCCACCTAACAATGACTCACCAGTCAGTGAAGTCATCCTATCCTGACTGTCAACAAACATGAAACTAGAAACCACCATACTAGGTGACATAAATACAGTATTAAGTGAACCAACCCAAACAAAGATGCCAGTACTACTTGGTTAAATCTATAGAACTTTACAGAACTTATTCCTACCCACTTTATAACAAATTCTCTAACACCTAATTAACCCCTAATCTGGATCCGTACCATCCATCCAAGCAGAATTCATAAGCAGGCACCTCTACCTGACACACACAGCGGTCACTACCCTACATACGCAATCAAGAACTACAACACAACTTCCTGCTCTCCATGCCACGGCACAGTCCACAGTTTGCAATGTTTCAATGGTAACCACTTCACTGGTGCACACATAAACTGGAACCTCAAAATATCCCCTAAATATCCTTGATTCCCTTGTGTCACTTAGAACTAAAAGTGTAAACCCAAACCATGCTCACTGGCTAGCCCTAAAACACCAAACGGTTCATGCAGGACAGGGACAAAGCTTGCAACAATGGCATCAAAAGAGAAGTGGACAGCACTATGAAACCTATAGAATTCTATGTAACTATGTCAAATCCCTAATAATAAATATAAAAAAAAATATTACACCAAGCTGCAAAATAACAAAAGATATACATCAGAATATTCTGGGCAACCATCAACCATCTATTATACCCAGGAATATCAACCCAATGCAACCCCATGCTCAACGATCCTGACTTTAACATAGCCTGTGCCTTCAACATCTGTTTAATAAATGCCACAATCCTCTTTTAAAAACAATTCTGTGCTTCCTATGTTCAGTGACCCACCAAACTTGCAGATCCCACAGCATTTACCCTTAAACCTGTCTCCAATACTGTAGTCAAAAAGCACATTTTCAAACTGAAGCCTACTAGTCTAGCTGTGGACAACCTTACAGATGAATTAATTTAAAATAGCTACTGAAACTCTGGCCATCAAATTTCTCATTTAAAGGTCCACTACAGAAATCCAACCTCCATAGATCTGGAAACTAACCTATATCTTACATCCCCAAACTCTGGCACTCAGCCTATATCCTCCCTCTCCACAAAGGAGGCAAAAATACCAGTGTCTCTAACTTCTGCCCTACTGCTTTTCTCTCTCCAATCTCCAAAATACTCGAAAAATGCATCCACAGCCAACTTATGCCATTTCTGGCCCAAAACAATCTGTTCACACATACACAGCATGGTTTCCGCCCAGACCGCAGCACTATAATCGCTCTTCTCTTTCCTTGAAACTGTCAATCAAGCCAGAGATTCAGGACACCTAGTTTCTACTGTTTTACTAGATCTGTCTAAGGCATTTGACACTATCTCCCATAATCGCTTACTCTGTCATCTCACAAACCTTCACCTCTCTCCAAACACTTTACCCTGGTTCTCCAGTTATCTATCAGACAGATCTCAAGCTGTCAAATGGAGTAACTCCACCTCTTCCTTCTTACCGACCCCAATGGGCGTACCACAGGGATCCATCCTTGGGCCTATGCTTTTTAACATCTTCATCAATAACTTTCACACTGCTATTCGTGATGCCAAAAATCATTCAATATGAAGATGATTCAACCTTAGTCTGTTCTGCCACTAATATCTCTGAATTGCTGACAAAAATCCAAAGTGCATTCTCCATAACAGAAAACTGGATGTGCTAAAACCGCCTCTCCCTCAATGCAAATAAATCTAAAATTCTACTATTCCCCCCCTCTAAGACCTACTCTTACAATAAAAATGAATTCAAAGTCCTTAGCCAAACCAACTCACCTATAGAAGTGGTCCCTTCCGCAAAACTCCTAGGCATAACTGTTGATGAACACCTCAAGTTCGATATCCATATACAACAAAATATTAAAAAAAAAACAGCAAAAGCTAGGTATGTTGTATAGGAATAATCGCTTTCTCTCCAATTCCACTAGGCATAGTCTGGTCACTACTTATCTCCTTCCTTCCTTACTACATGGTGCTCCTCTCCTAACTAACCTGTCCTCCTCTACTACCTCCAAACTAGAAAATTCCTACAACAAAATCTCTAAATTTGCTACTAATTCCCAAAATTCTATCCACCACTGCCTCACCCTTCAATCCTTGAACTTTCAAACCACCTTAACTACCTGCATCTCTTCATGGCACATAGACTTGTATTTCAACCTACAAAATGTCCTGCTCTGACTAATATCCTTCCCCCCTACACTCCTAACAGAACCCTCAGATCTGAGCACCAGAATCTAATCGCTATCCACAAACCTAAACGTCCTACCGGCCAACTGCTACTCTCCTGTGGTCTAGGCAAAAAATAGAATTCCCTTCCTTCCTTTCTATGAACTACACCTAACTCTGCAAACTTCAAAAGCCAACTCTTCAAACACTTGTCCACCAAATGGAAATGCACCTGCCTCCACCCTGCTTAATCCTTGCTAAGTCTACATCCTAGAGGTCCCTTCCTCTGGTACATAAGCTCTCTGCAGTCTCCCATAGTCATATACCTACCAGCTTATACAAGCCCCCTATGACTCCTGTAGCTTCTCTCTCACTAAACCCACTTTACAATTCCTAGAGCTATGCACACACGACTCAAATTTGTAAATAATGTAAATATTGTGAATAGTTCTCTACTTCACATTTGTGTATGCAAAGCAAGCACATCCAAAATTCCTTACTATTTGCAACTGTCTTTCACACCCAACACTTAATCGCCCTTACTCCAATGAAAATGTATAACCCTTTACTTCTCTCTCAATGAATTTTGTTAACTATGCTTGTTGAAAAATGAACCGTGGTGATGGTGCTGCGGTAGCGCCGTCGCCTCACAGTAAGACGTTGTCCCATTCAATTCTCAGCTAGAGCGTCTTCTGTCTGGAGACATGCATGAATGGGCGTACCTTCGTTGAAGGTTGTGCGTCAGGGCTGGCAACTCGGCACGTAAAAATCTACTGCCAACTATTAGCGGACCGGAGTTCCACTGTGGCGACCCCTAACTGGGAAAAGCCGAAAGACACAACAACATGCTTGTTGAAAATGATGAATTGTAATTGCTGCAAGCAATGTTATCTTGTATACTCCTGCATTTCTTGTAACTGAATTTGTATAATGCAGTCTTGGAGCTTTTCTCCCTGGGCCTCCACTGAAAACGGGTCATGTTGGCCCAGTGGACTTCCCCGGTATTAAACAGAAAACAAATAAATAAATAAATATCTTCCCTCAGCATAAAGGTACCCAAACAGCAACTTAACTGCTTTCAGTCCCATTGCCATACTTCTGCTATCTAAAACATTAGAAAGATTCATCCACTGTTAACATCTTCAGCATATCCACGAACACAAGCTCCTCACTTTCTCATGACATGGCTTCTGACCAAACCATAACATAACATCTACATTGCTATCTTTCTTAAACACTGTCAGCCTACATCATGATAATAGCAAATTTGTCTCGGGTACAATTTTGGACCTCTCTAATGCTTTTTTTAAACAAGAAACATCTTTATTAAATTACCACTTACGACATAGGCAATTATACATTTATAAATACATAAATGCATATAAATATGCAATGCAACAATGGCCAACTAGTGTCTGCAGTTTTCCTTGACTTATCAAAGGCGTTTGATACAGTTTCCCATACAAAACTACTAACATCACTCTCAGAATTAAAACTAACTACCCCTACTCTATTATGGTTTCAAGACTACGTCTCCCAATGCCAACAAGCTGTTCAGTGGAAAAACTCCACTCACCCTACTTCCTGTAAAACTAGGAGTACCGCAAGGATCAATCCTAGCACCCCTACTTTTCACTATATTTACAAATAATCTTCATAAAGCCACCCCTCTAGCAAACCTGGTTCAATACGCTGATGACACCACCTTAATCTGCTCTGCCCCCAACCTCCAACAACTTCATATCAAGACCCAAGACGCCTTTACATCCATCAAAACCTGGCTAACAAACTCTCAGCTGATACTAAATCCTAAAAAGACCCAACTTATGCTCTTCCATCCTTCCAAAGCAGCAGTGCCTACACCCCCATTCTCTATTTCTGCATCAGATAATACTCCTATCTCCCCCATCACACAAACCAAATTACTAGGGTTCATTGTTGACAATAATATGAAATGTGACAAACACATAGCTCATACAATGACCAAAGTCAACAAAAAACTAGGTACTCTTTACAGATGTAAAAACTTCCTAACAGCAGTAGTTACCCTAGCTCATACCCATCTTCTCTCTACCTTACTGTATGCTTCTCCTGTCCTAATTAATCTAAACAAGAGCAATTTAAACAAGCTATCAGTATACTACAACAAAATAGCAAAATTCGCCACAAACTCCTCCTACCGCACCCACCACTGTCAAGCCCTAAAACAGCTTTCCTGGCTGGAACTCCCAAATTACTTAGCTCAAAACCAACTTCTTCTAACTCACCAAATACTGTACAACCTGACAAAACTCCAGCCTTACAAGACCTGATCACCCTCTACTCCAGTAACCGAGAACTTAGATCCACTAACAAGGCACTAATCGCAATCTCCAAAAGCCAATACAGCTCTGGTGACTCCCTGTATTCTAGCAACATTGCCAAGACTTGGAACTCCCTACCACTACAAATCAGGGTACAGCCTAACAAAACCATCTTCACAAAACAGCTTATCTCCCACCTAAACAATTTCTGGATATGCAACTGCCTAGTACCTGGCTGACATATTCTAACTCCTTTCCCCTACCCACTATCCAACCTCTTTAAAACTCCCAGAGATGCACTATATATTATCACATGTTACTTGTAACTGCCTAGCACCTGGCTGACATATTCTAACTCCTTTCCCCTACCCACTATCCACCCTCCTCTTTAAAACTCCCACAGATGCACTATATATTATCACACGTTACTTGCAACTGAATAGCACCTGGCTGACATATTCTAACTCCTTTCCCCTACCCACTATCCAACCTCTTTAAAACTCCCACAGATGCACTATATATTATCACATGTTACTTGTAACTGCCTAGCACCTGGCTGACATATTCTAACTCCTTTCCCCTACCCACTATCCAACCTCCTCGTTAAAACTCCCTCAGACACACAATATATTATCACACGTTACTTGTAACTGCCTAGCTCCTGGCTGACATATTCTAATGCCTTTCCCCTACCCACTATCCAATCTTCTCTTTAAAACTCCCACAGATGCACTATATATTATCACACGTTACTGCGGTGGTGGTGCTGCGGTAGCGTTGTCGCCTCACAGTAAGACGTTGTCCTGTCAGCTAGAGCATCTTCTGTGTGGAGACATGCGTAAATGGGCGTATCTTTGTTGAAGGTTGTGTGTCAGGGCTGGCAACTCAGCACATAAAAATCTACTGCCAATCATTAGCGGACCAGAGTTCCACTGTGGCGACCCCTAACCGGGAAAAGCCAAAAGACACAAACAAACTTGTAACTACCTAGCACCTGGCTGATATATTCTAACTCCTTTCCCCTACCCACTATCCAACCTCTTTAAAACTCCCACAGATGCACTATGTATTATCACATGTTACTTACCAACTCACTGCCGCCTACTCCCCACTGTCCCATCTATACCCACTAACTCTCCCCTAGACTAAGTTGAAAAGCTTTCCCTTAAAATGTCAAAGAATCTCATATGAACTGGTCTATATTCTCCTCCTTTGGCAAACTGGCTAGTACTTTTCTTTCTTATCTTATCTTCAGTACATCTTCAAGATTATCTCTGCTAAACATACTGTATGAGCAACCATCATATGTTACTACCTGCTATACTTTTAAATGTATGTCTAAACCAGTATGCTTACGTAAATATCTTATGCAATCATATGTTATCTGCTATATTTTATAATGTCTATGCCACAATGCTCATGTAAATATCTTATGTATATTATGTTAGAAATTGTTCTGGAGCTTTTCTCTCCGGGCCTCCATTGAAAATGGACAGCTCTGTCCAGTCTGACCTCCCCGGTATACAAATGTAAAATAAAATAAAATAATTGAGAGCAAACCATGTTGACATAATCTTAGTTGCAAGCATTTTACATTATAGACCGTACTAACATAAATTTAGTTGCAAACATTATACATCACTTATAATCTACCCAATCACTGTCAGTCAGACATTACATAGCTCATTCAAATCCTGCCTTCTATTAAACCTCATTCCTCCCCTGTATGTATTGTTCCCACATTTCCCATATTTCATATGTAATTTGCTCCTACCCTTTTCTAAAGATCCCAATTCCAGTTATTTTATCTCTGTTACTATATTCACTACTTCTAGTACAGTTGGTTTAGACTTTGATTTCCATTTTCTAGCAATTGCTTTTTTGGCAGCCACCATAATTAGATTCAGCAAGGCTTTACTATGTCTAGGCAATTCTGATTCTGTATCATAGCTCAAAAAATCATTTCCCTAGATACATCAATTTGTACACGCAGTTATCTCTGATAGAGTAGTCTGCTGAGAATCTTAAAGTCTACCAACTCATTACACTCTCAGAAAATATGTTCCCAATTACCTATTTCCTCCCCATCACACCACCAACATTTGCTGTCTACCGGAGGAAAATTTCTCTGGAGGCTACTTGGGGTATAAAAATACCTATGTAAACATTTACAAGCAAAAATCTAAATCTTCTAGATTTTGTTGCTTATTGGGAGACATAACATATATCCCCCCATTGTTTATTTGTGAATTGTTTATTAAATCTCTCTTCCCAATCGTTTCTAACCTCACCTGATTGACTCCTATAGTTCATAGGTTCATAGGTGTGTACTAGGCTAATGGCCCTGGGGCCTTTACAAGCCAAGCCATAGGATTACCCTGTCATAGTGCCACCCGACCTTAGTTCGCAGTGCCTCTTTTGAGTAGAGCCACTGAAGTAATCCCTGGGGTGAATTTTCTGTTTCACATCCACTCATCAAGATTTCTCTTGAAGAGGGTCAGCGTGGTGCTCCGCTTGACATGTATGGGAAGTCTGTTTCATAGCATGGGCAGTCTCTGGGTTATGGACTTGTCCCTACAGCATGTTCTGTTAATTGTGGTAATGAGGTTGAGGTCTCTGGAGCATGTGGTGTGGAGGGATTGGGATTTCTTTAGATGTAACATTTCTAAAAGAGCTGGGTCAGACATGGCTTTGTAAGTCAAGCAGAGAGCGCCTCTATGTATGAGACAGAATAGTTGGAGTTTTTTGAGTCTGTCCATATAGGACAAGTGTTTAAGGTCTAGGATCCTCTTTGTGAGGCACTTTTGCGGCCTCTCCAGTTGTTGCAGGTGTCTAGTGAGGTACATGCCAAATGGGGGATTGTACTCGATGATTAGCCTAATGAGGGAAGAGTAGAGGGAGACAATGACCTCTTTCTTCCTGGATGCAAAACCTTTAGTAATGAGATGTGCCACATAGAAGGACTTTCTGACCACAGTGGCAATGTGGTGGTCACAGGAGAGGTCACTGTCAACCTGTGTTCCCAGATCTCTTATAACACCTTCTGTGTTCAGTGGACTACCATCAATGTGGTAATTCATGGGAACCGGGTTTTTCCCAAAGGGGATGATGACACATTTTTTGGCATTGAATTTAAGGCCATGGTTCTGACACCAGTCGTTGGTCACATTGAGGCCATTCTGTAGGATGTCAACATCACCTGGGGAGTTGATAATAGCTCCCAACTTGCAATTGTCTGCAAACTTTGTCAGCCAGAGTCTCTTCGTGTTGGCCTGGATTTCAGAGAAATAGATACCAAACAGGAGAGGTCCCAGGACTGAACTCTGTGGGACTCCACTCATGACTAATCGGCAGTCTGACTTGGAGTCAGCTACTTTCACACTGTGGGTTCTATCTGTGAGCCAGTTTGCAACCCACCTAGTGATATAGGGGTTGATGCCAAGCTTAGTGAGTTTTTCTATGATTCCTGAGTGGGGAATGGTATCAAAAGCCTTGGCCAGATCAAGTTAGGCTGTATGAACCACCTTGCCTTTATCCACAGCTCTGGTGACTGATTCAAAGAAGTCGAACAAGTTGAGCAGGCATGATCTACCCTTCACAAAACCAAACTGTGTGGGATCCAGAGTTTGGAGATTCCCTATATCCTTGTTTATTGGTCCATGATAATGTGTTCCATAGCTTTGCATATCAGACTCGTCAGGCTAATGGGGTGACAGTTCCCAGGGTCTGTAGTTGCTCCTCATTTGTGGACAGGGATGACTGTAGCAGTGTGCCATTTGGCAGGGACAAAGCCTGAGGTGAGGCTGTGATTTTACAGGGCACACAGGTGAGGTGCCAGTTTACTCTGTAGTTCATGTAGAACACAACCAGGGATATTGTCCAGTTCCATAGAAGCTGTATTCTTGGCCTTGGAGAGTGCTGTTTTAACCTGTGCAGCAGTAATACTGGGTGCCTGGCAATCTAGTAGTATTGTGATTCATCCTATTGGGGGGGGGGGGTAAAGTTGGCACTGAATCTGTTGGCTCGGTATAGGAGGTACCATTGTGCAGTAGCTCAGAGCAAATCTGGGTATTGCCATGGAGATTCTTTACATAACTATAGAAGGCCTTGTGGTTGTCTTTAATATCTGCTGCAATTCTGTTTTCATACCTAACTTTAGAGGATTTGATGAGGGATCTCAACTTTTTGTTGAGACAGATAAGGGAGTTTTTGCAGTCTTGGGACTTCACGTTATTCTGCATCAGTTTCCTCCTTCTGTTGTAGGGTTTGTTTATGGCAGGGGACCACCAGATTGGCTTCTTTTTTTGGAGGAGAGTGTCTTGGTTCTTTTGGGTTTGGAGAGATCCATGCATTTGTGTACGTGTTCGTACAGTGCAGTGGTGTTTGATTCTGCAGTCATGCAACTATTCTCCATTTGTATGGGTGCCTAGAAGTTAGTTACCTCTGTTTTTAGGATCCCAAAGTTAGCTTTGGAGAAGTATTGTCATGCAATATTTTATATGCCCTACTAATTACTCCTTTTTAACAGCAGCTTATTTTCAGATTCTACTACAAACTCTAGCAGTGCTGGTCTTTATTTAGGACCACACTATTTCCTTCTCTTTGCCTACACTCTGACATCAATCCTTGATAGGGGAGGCAGTCTCTAACCTGCAATCCAAGTCAATTCTTGGCCTCTTCCCATTACCTTTCCTTTCCCTCTTTAGTTATTTGCTCCCAATACCTCGGTTCCTTTGCCATTTTTTCTGCAATAATTCCAGCCCCCTCTTGCTTATTGTCACTATCTCTAATTACAATCATACCTATTGGCAGAATCTCCCTGTCCACCCCTGTTGTTGGCTTAGTTCTTGGAATACCTTCTGCTACTTTATGGATATAATATTTTGTATGATTATTGTTATTCTCCTTAAAGATCTGCATTCAAAATCACAGTCGCTCTCTTTGTTTCTTGAAGCTTCCCCCAGTTTCATCATCATCCCTTTCTACTTTGAATTACAGGTTTCTGCTTGTACTATGTATAGGAGCCCTACCTGTGTAGCTGTGAAATACCCCTTCAAATCGGGTAATCCCAATCTGCCCTGTTCTGCTGGAAGAATCCGCTTATCCCACTTGACTCTTGCTGTCTTCCCCTCCCAGATAAAGTCCTTCGGCTCTTTATTAATTGCTATCCATAACTTCTCCTCTGGTTGATAAAAATATGCCTGACCTGTGTGTACGACTAAAGGGACTAAAAATATTTAACGGCTTGTATCTTATTATCTGTATCCATATAACAAAGCTTACAATTTCTCAGTTTTTGTATTATCTTTTGCTTAGTCTCTTCCTATATATTCTTAACTGCCACCCAAGAATAATTTTAATCTATATTCCTAAGTCTGTCTAATGCTTTTGATACAGTTTTGTATACTGTACTCCTATGATCTCTTTCTGAAATCGGTCATTCTGTATCAAGAATAAAGTTGGTTCATAAGTTGTCTAAGCAATAGAATACAGTGTGTCAAAGAGCAAACTGCACACTCATCCTTCCTCCCAGTTACTGTCAGTGTGTCCCATGACTCTACAGTTGAAGCATTGCTCTACTGTATTCAAAAACAAAATGCACAAAGCTTCTGGCGTTTCCACCATTATACAACATACAGATGACTTTTATCTCACCTTATCTTATCTACTGTGCTCCTCCCTTAAAAGCCTTCAGTGGCAGACTCAGGAATCCTTCTTATTAACTGCGTATTGACTTCAACAGAAACATTTGATACTTAATGCAAAGAAAAATAAAGTTATGCTCTGCCTTCCAAAATCATCTCCCTTCACTTAAACTAATTTTGCCATTTTATTTTCTGAAAATTTCTCTCTTGATGATGTTACTAATACCAAACTACATGGCATCACAATAGACAAAAACCTTAAATGTGAAACACACATACTCAATATGATTAAGAAAACCCACCAAAAAATGGGCAGGGTCTACAGAATTAAAACAGTCCTCTCAGACAGTGCCCATATTGCCTTAGCAACAGCATATGTTACCAAGACAACTAAATGCAACACCGATTCTTACCAATCTATAAACCATTCAGCAAAGGTAGGTGGAACAGTGCTACAACAAGATTACAAGATTTGCCACAAATATACCCTGCAGAACTCACACTGCATGGCATTGAGAAAAATAGGGTGGATAGAGCTAACTATCCCCATTTCACCCAAATGAAAGTAGTCTATTCCATTCTATATCATATTGTAAAATGCCCTTCTTCATAACCACATCTCCACTGGCACTCCCCTTGTAGAGAACTTTGCTTTGCAGACAAGTTCCCTGCTCTACAAACCAGGCACATAACTCACACGGACAATCATTGTTCTCTAATAATGTAGCGAAACTATGGTATCAAATCCCGCAGCCTTCAGGCAGCTCCAAAATTCTCCCCAATTCAAAATGAAATCTCAAAAGCCACTTAATGAACTTCTAGCAATATCTATGTTACTGTAATCCATGCTTATCTTGTTTCATACCCTCCTTCTCATTTCTCCTTTTCTTATACTCTAATCCCCGTAGAACTAAATCCTTTATATTAGTTTGACGCACATCATTTAAACTGTCTCTGCATCTCTTTTTTTACTGTACATTCATGCATACTTGTATTAACTCTAGCATGTAATGTTCTTTCTCTGTTTCTACTCTGCACAGTTACATTTACTACCTCAAAAAACTAATTGTCCATAATTTTTTCTCTAGCAGTGAATGAATTATTCCCTATCCAAGTTTGGTTGTTACTGTGTTGAAATATATTTTTAAAATCAACATATATTGCTAGAAATATGATCCTATCTACTGTGTGTCTATATGTTCACTATACACTGTTCAGGCCTTAAGGCCACCAAGGAACAATGACTCCATAAAAGATGAATTGTATATCCAGTCTCCCATCTACTCATAAAGGTTATTTTGAAAGACCTACAATGAAGGAGAATTATGTATATAACATGGTACTTTATTCCAAAGAACTTGGGATCCTTTGTGTAACGTACAATCTCCATACTTTTGCTCTGTAATGTGAAACCTTATATATATATAGAATGTTTATGTGTCCTGGTACTATCATTACTATCCAAGTTTATAGCAGCTAATAAAATGTCATTATTTAATGCATTATAAGCTATAATTAACTTCCCTCTCAAACAATAACAGTGGATAGTAAACAGACAAACTTTTACATCTCTCATCATAAACTTTTTACTTTTTTGTACATTTCTTCTGTAATGATTCTAGCCTTTTCAATTGTTCAATATTATAGGAAATAAAAATATTATTGTATTCCAAAATTGGCCTAACATGTGTCTTATATAAATGAACCAAATACTGAGCATCTCTTAAAGTAATATTTCTCAGAAATGTATCGACTTGTCTCATAACTTTTCCAACAACTGAATCCATGTGTCTTGAAAAAAAAAAGAAATTTGGAGTTAATTAATATGCTAGAATCTCTATAAACTTCCACCTTCCACTAAGATGACATCTTGTATTACTAATGGCCATTACAGAATCTTCTTCTTCTTCTTTCGGCTTTTCCCGGTTAGGGGTCGCTACAGCGGATCACCTGTCCGCTCATGATTGGCAGTGGAGTTTTACAGTGTCATGTTGCCAGCCCGGCACCCAACCTTCCACAGAAGGCACACACACACACACTCACACCTAAGGCCAATTTGGAGTGTCCAATCTGCCTACATGTTTTCCAAAAAAAAAATATAGTTTTTATACTAAAATTTATGCCAGAGTTACTAGTACAATTGATTATTTCAGCCAAATATTTTGAATATCTTCAAAGTCATTTTAACCAATAATGACAAAACTCTGTTTACAATCACTGGCATATTTATTTAACCAACAGATTTAATTTCTGCACAACTGAAGGAAAAACAATACTAAATAACCATCCCAAGACAGATCCTTGCGGGATGCAATTGAGAAATGGCTGTGGATCTGAATGACATCTGTCAACAACCACAGGCTGGGTTCTACCAACCAATCATATCATCATCTAATTCAACAAATATGGATTATAATTGCTGTTAATTAAGATGTTGCATATTTTTGAATAAGGTATGCATTGAACCCTTTGGCTAAATCTAAAAATATTCCATCTACTGCTAATGTTACCTAATCATAGAACACAATAAAGTTGGCTTGTGTCAATTTTCCTTTAGTTCAAGTAAGTATTGTTCAAAACATTTCCCCGTTACTGAAGTTAGACATACTGTCTATGCTCGCATATTTCTGTATGTTTACCTTTTTTATACACTGTGGTAATACTTGATACACTTGATTAATATGAAATTAACTATATCAATAATATAAACTTAATTCTTGCTTTAAATTAATGGGCTTCCTTACATATGCTTAAGTTGAAACTGCTCAAGTGTCAGTAGCCGGCAGTAAAACAGTCAAACAGCATAAAGCTGGATGCTTTTTCCAATAAGAAATAATTTCTGGTGCAATTTCTAATTGTACATTAGCAATGATTCACTATTTCACACTTCTTCGAGTTGGTGCGACTGTGGAGTTGGTACATATAAGATCACGGTTATGAGAGGTGAGTGGACTTAGCCATTCAAAACAGAAGAATACAAGGAGTTTTTCACCCTTTTGGATTTCAAGTATTTTTTAAAATTATGTAAAAAATAACAAGAAGAACCACCAAGAAATTGATGCTCCTAGGCCAGTGGCAAATAAATAGATAAGTAGAATAAACGATGTAGCCAAGGAACAACCCTGTGCAGAGCAAAATCTTCAGCTTCAAAAAGTCAAGCAGACCAGACACGATAGTTGTGTTGAGTTTACAAATCCTTAGTAAACTCTAAGCATTCCTGTGTCTAATAAAATGCTTGGATTTTACTAAGGATTTGTGATTTGTGAACTCAACACAACTGTTGTGTCTGGTCTGCTTGACTTTTTGATGCTGAAGATTTTGCTCTGCACAGGGTTGTTCCTAGGCTACATCGTTTATTCTACTTATCTATTTTTTTTTTAATTCTTTTGGAACATCAACTTTCAGGAAGTCAGTGTTTCACAGCAGAATCAAACAAATAAGCATAACAGATGGAATATTATCTGGCCCCCATCAAAATATTCCCAGTTAATTTCTTAACTGATTTATTTATCAGTCCCTGAGAATTTACTTGGATCTCAGTTTCAGATTTATTCAGTAGTGGCAAAGTATCAGTAAAACTGAATTTATTGGCAGTAGTAGTAGAAAAATAATTAGTAAATTAATTTGCTATCTGACTGCATTCTGTTATGGTATCACCATTAACATTTATAGACATAACATGGTTACTTTCTTTTCTAAGAGAATTTATTTACCTATAATATGCTTTTTGTTATAAACATCAGATGCCAACTTGATCTCATTCATTTTTCCTTCTTAAACTTTGAGTTATCAGACCTTCACATAGGTGGACCAGCGTCTTCACTAGAATTTAATCCACTTTGATTAGTTGCATTAGTTCATACCTCTCAACCCTCCATAATTTTAAAGAATATTTTTTCACGTCAAGTACCATAATTTACCAACAGCTTCAACCATAAAAATCTAAAATATTAATAAACAGATGTGAGAAATTATTTTAAGAGGCAAGATTTGCGCAATTAATATTCTGGTAAATGAAATCACCCAAGAGAAGAACATTTATCTGATACGATTACCCAAAACAATTGCCCAAATACTTTAAGAAGTCACTATGTCTGGGACTATCCACAATAGGATATTGATAACAAACCAGTAACCTAACTTTATCCATGCTATCAAATAAATCTATAGTTAATGTTTTCATACTATTATTTCCAAATATGAACTTAGAAGGAATGGATTCATGTATCAAAACAGGCACACCAAAAAGGCCACAAGTCTGCAGTCCCAATATATGCTGGAAGTTCAATCTCTTTATTCAGTGTCTTACAGACTTTTTGAGGGGAGATCTTTCTTGCTTACTGTACCACTAAAGACCCAGTTGTCCTCGACCTCGTGTTTCTTAGTAAGTCCAGTACCTCCACCAATACTAGAACTAGGGACCTAAATTTAAACCAGCAGATAAATACAGCCCAGTGGAGAGGCATGCTTATAAGGAAGCACCTCCCAATCCTTTGGAATACATTTCTCTTACATGTTAAGCAGTGTGATTCACTATCTTTCTTAAAACATAAACTAGTAACTGGATGGATATCCACACACATTGCTGGTATGGCCCTTCTGGGGAAAGGAAGTGCAGCCTAAGGGATAGTACTGATAAGGTGTGAATGGTTATATTTGTTGGTCTTAAAAAGATCTGCTGGCCTTGGAATAAATATGAATCTAAACAGTTTTTGTGGATTACTTATACACATTACCAGGAAATCTCTGCCCACCCCTACAATGATCTTGAAGAGCATAAAGTGACTATAACAGAATGAATGAAGAATTAAATACAGCAAAATGATTACTACATTGGAAGTCAGTCTAACTACAGGGAAATGTACCTCTGCAGCAAATTCTGCCCAAAACAGGCTGTTAGACAGGTGAACCAAAGGCTATCATGGTACTCAGTGGGTGAAAGGCAAAAAACTTGCAGGTCTACGGTAATTAAACTTTACTTGGGAGCAAGCCTATGTGTGTGTGTGTGTGTGTGTGTGTGTGTGTGTGTGTGTGTGTGTGTATGGTACAAAAGTACAACTGCGGCATGGCTAGCCACCTGGTGGTGTGAACATTTGCCATAGATGATTCTCACTGTTGAAGTGACACCCCGACACCATGTGTAAAAAAATAAGAAAAAAGGGTTGTGGAAGACTGGACGGATGGATTGCACAGCACACCTTCAAATGTGCAAACTATAAACATTAATATAATGTCGTACTGTACTTGTGTAAATTGTCATCTTTACTAATGTTGTTCCCTAGTGTTGGCTGAAAGGAGTCAATAAGCCAGCTCACTAATCTGGTAAATAAATAGCAATCACTAAATAAAAATATAAATTGCCAGAATTTTGCAGAACATCACTGATTTTTGTCTCATATGTTGCAATGTCCCCCATAAAGTTTGATTTTCTGGAAAATCACCTCAGGTTCATACCTCTCAACCCTCCATAATTTTAAAGAATGCCTGTATTATTGCCTTATATTTTTGGTCTTTTCTTTATAAAATATGTGGTTTTCTGGCAAACCACTGAGGACTCTACTCAATAAATAGTGAATCATTTGAGTCTGACACTTCATGGCTTTCAGAAAATGCATGCTAATGCAAAACCTGTTATTGCAGCAGCTTTCTAAGTTTATGACAAAAATATTTAAAATCAGTCCCCGATTTGCCCCTTTATCCTATTCCCCCCAATATTTTTAGTTTCGTCTGGAACTATTAAGTAAAAGTTGAAAGGTATGCAGAACACTAATGTCAGTCACAAATGCCAGACAATGAAGTTTCATACTTTGATTGTTTAGAAAATTCTATTACAATTTTAAAGAAATAATGTTTAAAAAATTGTCCCTGATTTTAAGTTTTCAGTCTTGTGCAGTTTTTGGCTTTCTCTAAAATTCTTGAGGAAAGATGTTGGTTGGTAATCTTCAGAAGCACTTACATAGGTGTTTCAATGGTAACCATTAGCTTGGGCAGTCAGAAAAAGATGATTTATTACTCAAATTACCCTTTTAAACCTGCCTGAGACTATAGTTACCTTAGAAATGCCAATGTGAATGTTTCTGTGTAATTGTTACTCCAGCGGCAGTTTCTGGTCACATTTGGCAAGTGTTGAATACCCCTTGATGTAAGGTTTTGGCACCCTTGGCTTTGTAAAGGATGGATCATGTGGGGTTACCTTGGGTAAGTCCTTTGAAATGGTTACTGAGGCTATGGATAAGGACATACACAACATGCTGTCTACCAAGACCTGTATCTCATGCTGGGATTACTGACACACTCTCTCCAAGTTTAACATTAACCCAAACTTATAGTTCACTGGATATGTTCATAGGTTCACAGAAGGTTACTAGGCTAATGGCCCTAGGACTCTTACAAATCTAGCCATATTTATCCCAAGTTGCCCCAACTGTCAGTGGTTAGGTGAGCAAAGTTCACAGAGGTAACCGTCTATTGTAATTAATACCAACTGACTCTGTCCATGAGGAACATGGGTGCCACCCCAGGAGTGAATCTGCAGTCACCCATCCATTGATCTAGGTAGCATTTGAAGAGGGTCAGGAAAGGGATCTGTTTCATGTGGTTTGGAAGCTTGTTCCAGAGAAGAGGCAGTCTCTGGGAGATGTTATCTATCTCTCCAGCATGACCTGTTCATGTCAGAGGCTATGTTAAGATCCCTGGAGCATGTGACCCTCGTGCAGTTTGATTTACAAATGTGTAGCATTTCCATTAGGGCTGGGTCAGAGGCTGCCCTGTAATCCAGGCACAGGTCACCCCTTAGCACCATGTAGGAGACAGAATACAGTGACAGTCTTTCCATGTACAGCTTGTTTTGTGTACCCTGTATTATCTTGGTGAAAAACCTCTGTGGTCTCTCCAGCTGTTGCAGATGTCTGGGGAGGTACATGCAAAAGGAGCATTGTACTCAATTATTTGTCTGATGAAGGGTGAGTACAGTGGAATTATAACATCCTTAGATCTAGATGTGATGTCTTTACTTATTAGATGTGCCACATAGAAGGATTTCCTTACCACTGTAAATACATGGTAGTCAAAGTTCAGATTGCTATCAACCTGAGCACCCAGATCACATACCACTGGGTCTACACTTGGGGGGGGGGGGTTGCTGTCTATCATGCAATTAATAGGGATGTCAGCTTTCCCAAATGGAATAACTATGCTTTTTTTTTTGTATTTAGCTTTAATCTATGGCTTTGGCACCAATCATTTGTTTGCATTAACCCTGTCTGCAGTATATTAACATTGTTGGAGAACTCAATGATTGCTCCCAATTTGCAATCATCAGCAAACTTGGTCAGCCACAGGGCATCCATGTTTGCCTGGATGTCTGAGAAATAAATTCCAAACACTAAAGGGCCCAGCACAGAACCCTGTGGTATGCCACTGGTGATTGGTCTTTTGTTACAGGTGAAGTCACCCACTTTGACAGTATGTGTCCTGTCGGTGAACTATCTGGCTACTCATCTAGTGATGTAGGGGTTAATTCCCAATAGGTAATGGGCTGTCTGGCAGAACTCATACCGTTAATGGATATTTGCTGTAGATGGAGCGTCATTAGCAATGTCCTACAGGGTTCTGTCCTAGTCCTCTCCACTTTGTTTCATAGGTAGGTACTAGGCTATTGGCCCTAGGGCCTATATAAGCCTAGCAAAATGGTACCCTGGCTTTTGACACCCAAGAAAATTATTTTCCTGTGCCCCTGTCAAGCAGAGCCACAGAAGTGATCCCCAGGGTGAATTTCTTATCTTCCATCCAATCAAGATTTTTCTTGAAGAGTGCTAATGAGGAACTTTGTTTGTTATAGATAGGTAGTTTGTTCCAGACTATGGGAAGTCTCTGGGACAGGAATCTATCCCTCCAGCATGTTCTGTTTATTGTGGTGACAAGGTTTAGGTCCCTAGAGCGTGTAGCTCGGACAGATTGGGATTTCTTTACGTGGTGCATGTCCAACAGCTCTGGGTTTGACATAGGTTTGTATGTTAGGCAGAGTTCGCCTCTGAGTAGGCGATATGCGACAGAGTAAAGCTGGAGTTTTCCGAGACGGTCTGCGTAGGGCATCTGTTTGAGGCCGGTAACCCTCTTTGTGAGGAATTTCTGTGGCCTTTCAAGTTGTTGTAGAGGTCTTGTGAGGTAGATACCAAAAGGGGCTTTGTACTCTATAATGGGTCTAATGAGTGATGAGTAGAGGGGAACAATGACCTCTTTTTTCCTGGATGAGAAACCTTTTGTGATAAGGTGTGCCACATAGAAGGATTTCCTGACTACTGTGGCAATGTGATTATCAAAGGAGAGACTACTGTCCACCTGTGTCCCAAGGTCTCGTATCAAACTTTCGGTGTTAAGTAGACTACCGTCTATGTGGTAGTTCATGGGTACAAAGTTTTTACCAAAAGGGATGACAATGCACTTTTTGGCACTGAGCTTGAGGCCATGGCTTTGACACCAGACATCTGTCTCAGTGAGGCCCTTTTGTAGGATGTCCACATCATTAGGAGTTTTGATTAAGGTTCCTAGTTTGCAGTCATCTGTGAACTTTGTTAGCCAAAGACCTTTTGTGTTAGCCTGGACTTCAGAGAAGTAGATCCCAAACAGGAGAGGACCTAGGACTGAACCCTGTGGTACTCCACTTGTCACTGGTCTGAAGTTGGATTTAGAGTCTGCTACTTTCACAGTCTGGGTTCTGTTAGTGAGCCAGTTGGCAACCCATCTTGTGACATAGGGATTTATACCTAGTTTAGTGAGTTTATCTATAATTCCAGAGTGGGGGATGGTGTCGAAAGCCTTGGCGAGATCTAGATAGGCTGTGTGAACCACCTTACCCTCATCTACGGCTTTGGTGACTGCTTCAAAGAAGTCTATCAGGTTTAGGAGACATGATCTGCCTTTTACAAACCTGAACTGGGTAGGGTCCAGAGTTTGGAGATTACCAATGTCATTGTTTATAGGTTCCATGATGATACGCTCCATAGCCTTGCAGACCAGGCTCATCAGACTAATGGGGCGGTAGTTCCCAGGGTCCATGGTGGCTCCTCCTTTGTGGAGTGGGATAACCGTTGCAGTACGCCATTCAGTGGGCACAAAGCCTGAGGTGAGGCTATGACTGAACATGATACTTAGGTGGGGTGCCAGTTCGTTCTGTAGTTCATGTAGAACACAGCCTGGGATGTTGTCAGGTCCCACGGATGTTGTGTTCTTGGCCTCAGAGAGTGTGTTTTTTTTATCTGTGCAGCCATGATTACAGGAACTTTGCATTCTTCCGGTATAGAGATGGGCCCTTTAAGGGATGAGAGAGGGGTAAAGTTAGCACTGAACCTATCTGCCAGGATGTTGGCAATATCAGTTGGTTCTGTATATTTAGTGCCATTGTGCTGTAACTCAGAGCAGATCTGAGTGCTGTCATTGAGATTCTTGACATAGCTATAGAATGCTTTGTGGCTGTCTTTAGAATCAGTGGTGATTTTGTTTTCGTAACTAGCTTTGGAGGATTTTATGAGGGATCTCAGCTTCTTACTGAAGCTGACCACAGAGTTCCTCAAATCATGGGATTTTACTCTTTTTTGCAACAGTTTCTTTCTTCTGTTGTAGAGTTTGTTTATAGCAGGGGACCACCAGATTGGCTTCCTTTTTTTGGAGGATAGCATCTTGGTTCTGTTAGGGATTGCACGATCCATGCACTCGTGTAAGTGCTTAAAAAGTGCAATTGTATAGGATTCAGCAGTCGTATCTCTATTGCCCATCAGCATGGGTGTTGTGAAGTTTGCCACTTCTGTCTTAAGAAGTGTGAAGTTGGCTTTGGTGAAATGTTTTACGGTGGTTTCCCTAATGCGGGTGGGGGTGGGATGTGGATGTCTAGGGTGATTTGCTTGTGGTCAGATCTGACCAATGAGGAATTGACCTCTGGTGTGGAACATCGGTTGCCCATGTTGGTAATGACCAGGTCTAGGATATTGCTGCCCCTGGTGGGGTGTGGATAAATTGATCCAAGGCGTTGGAATTTATGAATTCCAGAAAATGTTGAGCACAAGAGTTGGTACATGAGTAGTTTTCCCAGTTAATGGTGGGGTAGTCGAAATCAACCATTATTAGGGTGTTAGGTTGTACCCTAATATTTTCCAGTGTATCAAGAAATGAGGAGTGGGAATCCTGGGGCATGGTGGGGGATCTGTAGCAAGATACAATTTGGATTGTGGTCTTGCCCAGAGTTATTTGCACTTGGATAATTTCGGATGCATTATGCTGAGCAACTAGCCTGGAGGTGTGGATATCCTTAATGAATATGGACAAGCTTCCGCCTTTAGTGCTTCAGTCCAGATTAGGTGGCCGAAAGGTTTGGTATAAATTATAGCCTAGTAATGCAGGGGTGCTTTCTGGAGCCTTGAACCAGGTCTCTGTCACTGCACAGATGTCGATGTTCTCCATTTTAAGGAGTGCCTCAAGTGAGTGCATTTTGAGGTTTAGGCTTCTAGCATTAAGTAGCATTACCCTCAGATTTTGCTTGCTTGTACCTGTTATGGTGGTGAATTTGTCATTTGAATCTTGCCTAAAAAGGCACTATAGGGGTGGCAAGAGCCTTAGCCAGTATCCGGAATCCCAAGGGTGACAGGTGCAGGCCATCTCTGGCAAAGCATCGTAGTTTGTCGATCATGTCATCCCAGGCAGACAGATACCGGATCCCCTAAGAATGACAGCAGAAGCTTAGCCAATTGTTGAAGTCAATCATTTTGTCCTTGTACTGTGGTATCATTCTGGGTGATGACAGGATGCTACTCAGGGCTAGGGCCATACCTGCCTGTGCTACAAGATCGGAAAGCTCCTCCATGTCTCTTTTCATGTAGTCCAGGGAGGTACGTCTCAGGTCATTCACACCAACATGGACAATGTCAGAGTCATATTTGTACTTATTGTGGAGTGACCTGAGTGCATGTGTTATGTGGCGGATTCTGGCACCTGACAGGCAGCTGACAGTAACTTTCTCCTTGTGTAGCCTGATGAGTGGAACATCAGTGTGCCTGACTATAGAGTCACCTATGACTAGAGTGTTGGGTACATTGTTATGCCTTATGGGCTGTGGGTGAGTGGCACACTGAGTTTGTGGTCTCTGTGTCATCTGGGTTGTGTTGGGGGGTGGAGGGTGCTTGCGTTTCTGCTTTGGAGGTCCCTGTTGCTTGGGTAGATTTTTTTTGAGAGCCTCCGCGAATGTAGGTGTGTGTTTTGTGTTTCTATGTGTGTGTTTTGGTGGTGTAGGTTTTGAGGGACTATGTGATGAGTGTGGTGTGGTGCAAGTGTTTACCTTCTCCTCTTGACTGTCTAGTCCAGTCTTGGGTGAAGACAGCTTTGCTTCCAGTTTGGTTATATAAGTGCATCTCTCACAGGTTGTAGTGTCGTGTAGTAGGAGGAGAGGGTTGTCTGTGCACATGAGGCAATTGCTGCATTGCCCCAAGATGCCCAGATTCATCAGGTAGACAGGAGAAAACACCGGGAGCTTACCCTTAGACATGCCTCGATAGGCGCTTATTTATTAAGTACTAAAAACTGTTTTCCTCTAGACAAGTGAGGAAAGTTGAGTGCTGTAGTAATTTGTAGCTTATTTGGTAGACACTTCTCTGGCATGAGAAATGGTACAAGTGGACTATGGCTAATCATGTTTGCTGAGGAGTGCCAAGTGAGGGGCAGTTTTCAAATACTCGGATTCTTCAGCAAGTGCTATACCAAATGTTTGGAGTATTAATAATAATACAATAATAAAATACATGTCAATAAATAAATACATTTAATTAATTAATTAATTAATTAATTAATCAATCAAATCAATCAATCAGTCATGATCTTAACCACACTATCAAAAATGCAGTACAGATTCCTTTGTTAAATCTAACATCACTATATCTTTCTGTGTACAGAACATTCCATTGAAATCTAACATATTAATCAGAGACTTTGGTACAGACCTATGCTGTTAGCAGATTCTCTGTGACCACCATTTCCATGCAGTGTTTAGAAAATCCTTCTAATTTCTAAATCTTATCCTTTGTAGTATCTCCTCAAGGTGCCAAGAAGTTACAATCCCACTTTATTCCTCCACTATTAGGCACATCATTGAATATAAAGCATCCTTTGGCAGGTACCTCACTACACATCGAAAGCAACTCAATATACCTCACCTTTTTCTCACCAAAAAGATCTAAGGTCTCAGTATCCTTAGCTACTCTGATGGACTTAAACCCTGTCCCTCTATTCAGTTTTGTATATACTCCTGAGGGGTTACCTCAGATTAGCTTTTGGGACTATGAATGACCCAGCAGTCTTTGAAACACTTCACCTAAACAGAACTAGTGGTAACGCAAACACTCAGTCAAGCGACCTAAACTTACGTTACCATATCGGCATCACCGAATGGCACGGCATGTACCTGAGCTAAAATTTTCCCCATTTTTGGGACAGGCTGCCCTTACATGTCAACCCTAGCAACCTTTAGGAGATTCTGCTGGTAGGGATGACAGCAATTAGGGATACAGACAATAGGCAAGAAGGAGCGGGAATATATTGGAGAAAACTGGGAAAGGAACCAAGGTATTGGGAGCAAATAACTAGAGAGGGAAATGTAATAGACTGGGAAGACACCAAGAACTTATTTGGACTGCATGTTAGAGATTGCCTCCCCTATCAAGGATTGATATCAGAGTACAGGCAAAGAGAAAGAAATAGGGGGGGGGGTCCTAAATGAAAGACCAGCACTGGTAGAGTTTTTGGTAGAATCCAGAACAGTAGTTGCCATTAAGAAAGGAATAATTAGTACAGCATATAAAATATTGCATGATAACTATAGGAATCAATCAGTGGAGGTTAGGATTGACTGGGAACAGAGACTGGATAAGCAATTCAGAAAGAAACAAATGGGGGATGTATGTATGTCTTCCAAATAAGTAACAAAATCTAGAAGATTTATGATCTTTGCCTGGAAGTATTTACATAGGCTCCAAAGAATTTTTCCTCAGGTAGACAGCAAATGTTAGAGGTATGATGGGGAAGAAAGAAGTAACTAGGAACATATTTTCTGGGAGTGTAATGAGTTAGCAGACTTTAAAGATTCCCTGCAGTCTGCACTGTCGGAGATTCTGAGTGAGCAAATTGGAGTAACTAGGGAAATTATTTTTTTGAGCTATAATACAGAATCGTAATTGCCTAGACATAGCAAGGCCTTGATTAATCTAATTATGACGGCTGCCGAAAAAGCAATTACTAGAAAATGGAAATCAAAGTCTAAATCAGCTTTACTAGAAGTAGTGAACATAGTAACAGTAATAAAACAACTGGAATTGGGATCTTTAGAAAAGGGCAGGAGCAAATTACATAGAAGAATGGGAAGTGTGGATCAGTACATGCAGAGGAGGAAAGTGATTCAAAGGAAGGCAGGAACTGAATGAGCTGTGTAATGGCTGACTGACAATGACTGGACATATTATAAGTGATGTATAATGTTTGCAGCTACAGTTGTGACGGCACGGTTTGCAATATGTAATGTTTGCAACTGAGATTGTGTCGCTATGGTTTATTTTCATTTACATAAATATAAGATTGCCTATGTCATACATGAAAACTTAATAAAGATGTTTTTTGTTTAAACAAAATAAAAACTAGCAACCTTTAAAACCAGTCTGGATGACTAGATGGGTTTTTGCAAAGTTTCACTTTTTTCCTTACAGGTAATGGGAGGTCTTTGCATGTCGGTGGGCAATCAAGAACTTAATTAACCTTTTTTTAAAGAACACGTAATGTATAAATTAATAAATCAAACTTAATAAAAAAAGAAGAAAACTCACCTGGGATATATTGCGAAAATCTGCTTAGTGGGACAGACAGTCTCCCACCAGTGGTGGGTGTTGTGTCTGAGCTTCTTGATGGTTTCCTTGGCTGTAAGCTTAGTAAGAACCTATTCACTTGCAATGGAAAATGAATGCACTTGCAGAACTATGACAGGGAGAAGGAAGTTAGACACTGTAAATAATTAGCAGCATACAGCAGACAAGATAGTCTTTAATTAATCGAGCAGTAGAAAGAATGCAATAGCCTTTATAGTAAAAATCTGTGCTCTGTCACAACCAACCCCCCCCCCCCCCAAAAAAAAAAAAGGTAGTCTGATGCTTTAAACTGCAGCAGAAGCTGAACAGGAGAATAGTCTCTGCTCAGGTTTGTGCTTCTCTACTTTAATATTCTACTTATAATTTATCTGCTTGCATTCTGTATCGGCCCTATCCCATACTAACCTATTAAGCTACAGTTTCTGAAACAGATCCAACACTGCATTGCCTTTATTTGATTGTTCTCCTCCCACCCTTCTGGTGTTGTTTTATAATAAGGTTGTCTCTCTGGCCCTCACCTCTTATGATTATCTGATTTACAAAGTCCCTCCCTCCCGTATTTCATTACTATGTTGTATAAGCTATTTAAGCACTCTTCCCACCCAGTGTTTTCCGTAGATCCATGACACTGAGTCGCCACCCAATAAGCCAGTATTGTTCTGGAGTAAACCCATATTGTCTCCTGCTCAGTTTCCAGGAGCTCAGCAAAGCTTGGATATTAGCCTGCATTCCAGAAGTGTTTTACTTGTATCCAGTGCCATCCAGGAAAGTTTAAGTACCTCTGGTTTCTAAATTGCACTTAAGTTATTTTGAGTGATCGCTACTGTTTCATACTTTTATGTCTGTGTTTCTCTGGTTTTGTTTTGTAAAGAAAAAAGATTGCTCTTCCTTTCACTGTTAGTGCTGTAAGACTGTCTTGAAACTTCTTTCAGCAGGGGATTTCCAGCTAGTTGTCTAAGTGATTTCTGGTAGCACTGCACTTGAGGGTCTCTTCTGCTATGTGTTTACATTAGGAGGACTGGGTTTATTCATCTTCTGGCATGGGGTGTTTCACTGGTCTATCTGAATTAGGAAATACAGAAAAGGACTCCTAGTGTAGTCATTTTATTGGTCAGAGGGCTCATCATTTAGGTTTCTGTTTTTTCTGTGCTGCTGTAAATTTTGCATGTTTGTGTGGTTTGCAGTGCCCTGTACAGTAGCTAACACCGGAAAGCAAATTTTCTTTGTAAAATGATCTATAAATCTGTTACCTGTGAAACAGTTATATAATGTAAACACCTTGTGAGCCAACAAGCTTAGAGCAGCTAACTGGGCCATGAGTGGCAATACCTACAGATTTACTAGAATTCAGTATTGTGTAAACATTAAAGTTAGTAGAATTCAGTACTGTTACGATTAATCTGCCCCACTAAAGTACCATTATTAGTCTGCACAAGTAGACCCTTAATAACCTTCTAACCTCTACAGACCACCCCCCTGTAGCACACAAATCAAAGGACTGGACAATACGGATATGCAATTTCCAAACTTCTCTGTAGCCAGCTTGGTGGATATGGGCATCTTGAGACAATGTAGGAATTGTCTTACGTTTACCTACAACCACTAAATCCTTAAAGAAGCAGAAACAGTATGCAAGAGGCGTACTTGCACAATGACACTGGAGGCTAAACTCTTACATACAAGTCCACATCAGGTTGTAAAAACCACACACACACAACAACCACCTCACATAGCACACAACACACATACACTAACATATGCTGAGGCACTTAAAAGCAATCTTCCTAAACAACAAAGATCACCTAGACCACCCACTGTGAAAGCTATACCTCAGCAAATCCAATTGCATTAAAAAAAAACACCACACATACTGTCACTCTCAGTGGACTCCCAAACACTAAGCCCCTAAGGCAAGCAAATACACTTCCTGGGACTCCATTTTAAGGTCAACCCCTCGCTGGTTAGATCAGACCATAGACTAATCACTCTGGATATCCACATTCTGCCCCCACCCCCAATCAAGGAAACCACTGTGAAAAACTTTTCAAAAGCGAACTTTACGTTACTTAAGACCGAGATGGAAAGGTTCACAACCTCCATCCTAAAGGACAATGCTGTCCAAGCCGCTGAATCCCTTACAAAGGTACTCTATGAGCACCTGCAAGAATGCATGGATCGTGCTATCCCAAGCAAAACCAAGACTCACTCCTCCAAGAAAAGTAAACCAGTCTGGTGGACCCCTGCCATAAATAAGCTATACAATAGAAGGAGGAAACTAGTACAGAAAAGAGTAAAATCCCAAGAAGGGAAGACATCCTTGATCAGTATCAGCAAGAAACTATGATCCCTCATAAAATCACCAAAGGCTAGCTTCGAAAGAAAAATTGCCAAGGACTCCAAAGATAACTACAAAGTGTTCTTTAGCTATGTCAAGAACCTAAGTGGAAACTCTCAGATCTGCTTTGAGTTAGGGCAGAATGGCACAAAATACACTGAACCGACTGATATTGCCAACATTCTGGCAGACAGGTTTAGTGCAAACTTCATCCCCCTCTCACCACCTAAAGGGCCCATAACCATAACAAAAGAATGTAGAGCCCCAGCAATCACTGACACACAGGTTACAACAGCCCTATCCAAAGCCAAAAACACAGCTTCAATGGGACCGGATGGTGTCCCAGGCTGTGTCTTACACAAGCTCCAGAATGAGCTAACCCCTCACCTAAACACACTGTTCAAACTCAGCCTCTCTACAGGTTTCATACCCATAGAGTGGTGCACAGCAACAGTTATCCCACTCCACAAAGGTGGAGCCACAACAGACCCTGGGAACTATCGCCCTATAAGCCTGACTAGCCTGGACTGCAAGGCTATGGAGCGCATCATCATGGAACTCATTAACAGAGACATTGGGAACCTCCAAACATTGGACCTTACACAGTTTGGCTTTGTTAAGGGCAGATCATGCCTCCTAAACCTGGTGGATGTCTTTGTGACAGTTACCAAGGCTTTAGACGAGGGAAAGGAGGTCCACACAGCCTACCTAGACTTCGCAAAGGCTTTCGACACCATTACCCATTCTGGTATTATAGACAAGCTCATCAGCCTGAACATAAACACCTACGTCACAAGATGGGTTGCCAATTGGCTCATGGATAGAACCCACACGGTGAGAGTTGCAGGCTCTAGGTCTGACTCTAAACCTGTTACAAGTGGCATCCCCCAAGGGTCAGTCCTGGGACCCCTCCTGTTCGGTATATACTTCTCAGAGGTACAGGCAAGCACAGGAGGACTATGGCTGACCAAGTTCGCAGACGACTGCAAACTGGGGGCCATAACTGACTCTCAGGCTGATATAGACATCCTCCCGAAGGGTCTTACTGAGACGGATACCTGGTATCAAAATCATGGCCTCAAGCTAAATGCTAAAAAGTGCATAGTCATCCTATTTGGAAAAAACAAAGTACTCGCGACTACCACATACGTGGTAGTCCCCTAAATACAGAAAATGTAATAAGGGATCTGGGGACCCAAGTAGATAGTAATCTCTCCTTTGCTAATCATATTGCCAAGGTGGTTAGAAAATCCTTCTATGTGGCCCACCTAATCACAAAAGGGTTCGCATCTAGAACAAAAGAGGTTATTGTGCCCCTCTACTCATCACTCATCAGACCCATTAAAGAGTACAACACCCCATTTGGGATGTACCTTACAAGACACCTGCAACAGCTGGAAAGACCACAGAAGTACCTCACCAAGAGGATTACTGGCCTCAAACAGATGCCCTATGCAGCCCGATTGAAGAAACTCCAGCTGTACTCGGTTGCATACCACTTACTCAGAGGTGATCTCTGCCTGACATACAAGGCCATGTCCAGCCCAGAATTGATGGACATGCTCCACGTAAAAAAAAAAACAAATCCCCAAGAGCCACATGCTCTAGGGATCTAAACCTCACCACAATGATAAATAGGATGTGCTGGTGGGATAGATTCCTGTCCCAGAGACTCCCCATGCTTTGGAAGAGGATTCCAATGTACATTAGGCAGAGCGCCCCTCACTAACCCTCTTCAAGAGAAACCTTGACGAGTGGATGGGAAACAGAAAATTTACCCCAGGGATCACTGCAGTGGCTCTGCTGGACAGAGGCACAGGGAACTAATGGCTCTGCTGGACAGAGGCACAGGGAACTAATCTAAGGGGGCGGCGAAAGCCAACACATTCTGGCTAGGCTTATAGATGCCCTCGGGCAGATAGCCTAGTACTTACCTATGAACCTATAAGATATACTGATGTCCCCAAAACCAGCCTGAGAAGATAACTGTTAGTTGCTTATCTGGAGCCAGGATTCAACAAATCAAGAATACACTCAAGTCATTACGCCAGAGGTACCAGAACAATTACATCATAGCCCGTGTAGTTGTAAATGACCTGAGATGAACATCCCTGGACTATATGAAGAGAGACACTATGGAGCTTTCAGACTGTGTGTCTCAAGCTGGTATAAGCCTAGCAGTGAGCAGCATATTGACATCACCATGATGATGCCACAATATGAACAAGAAATGAATGATTTCAACAACTAGTTGTCTTAGTGGTGTCGCCCTAAGAGGCTCCGATATTTGTCACAGATTTATAGGAGATTACTAGGCTATTAGCTCTACAGGGCCCTTATAAGCCTAGCCATGTTATACTCTTGTTCCTTTACTGACCAAGTTGTATGGTCTACATTTGCAGCTCGACTCTATGATCAGTACCAACTGCCCTTATCCAAGAGGGACACAGGTGACACCCCCCCAGGGAAAATTTACGGTCTCCCATCCAGTTGTCTAAATTACACTTAAATATGGTCAGTAGTGCCGCGGTGGTGCAGTGGTTAGTATTGTCGCCTCACAGCAAGAGGTTCTCCCGTTTAATTCTGTGTGGAGTCTGCATGTCCTCCCCGCGGTCGAGTGACATTAAAGACATGCAGGTAGGTGTGTGCGTGAATGGGCATGCCTTCTTTGAAGGTTGGGCATCGGGCTGGCAACTTGGCACAGTAACAATACACTGCCAATCATTAGCAGAAGGAAGTTCCACTGTGAAGACCCCTCACCGGGAAAAGCCAAAAGGGTCAGTATTAGTTAAGAACTATTTCAATTGGCAATTTACCTGTTATTAAGTGATGGCTTATCAAAATTCAATGTCCCCTAAACCACAAGAACACACCAGTCTAAGCTGAATTGCTCTCAGAAAATCTGTACTGCTATACCAATGGGTTTATAGAGGCAGCTGTACCTATCAGAAGTAAGCCCAGAACTAGGCCCAGAAAGAAACCGCTCTGGTGGCATCCCAAATTAAAAATGATATACAACCAAAAGAAAAAATTACGGCAAAAAATCAAGAAGGGTAATTCCCATAAAGATAAAAACTTTTTTAATCAAAGTAAATCAGCAACTAAGAGAGCTAATTAGGTCAAGCAAAGCCTACTTTGAGGTTAAGATATCCTTCCAGATGAAAGATGTCCATAAGACCTTCTACAGCTATGTCAGAAACCTCAAGGGCAGCACACAGTAGTTTGGTGAACTGGTCGTTAACGGTGCCACATTCACGTTGGGCAAATTCAATTCCTGCTTTATCCCTCCTCTCACTCCCAACCATCCTCCCCAGTAATACTCTCAAACATAACACATCCAACTATAACTAGGCAGCATGTACTGACTGCACTCACTAAGAACATGGCCTCAGTGGACCCCAAAACCTTCCCAGGATGTCTCCTGAATAGTCTAAAATATGACTCATCAGTACCCCTAGAGTCACTGTTTAGTCATAAAACAGCCTTTGTGCCACGTGAATAGAGGACTGTCATGGTTATCACCCTTCATAAGGGAGGCCGTTCAGCAGATCTGGGAAACTACAGACCCATTAATCTGACTAGTCTTATTTCCAAAGCCATGGAAAAAATTATGATGGGAATTATCAACAAGGACATAGGAGACCTCCAGACACTGGCTCCATTCCAATTTGGCCTTGTTGAAGGAAGGTCATGCTTACTGAATCTGGTGGCCTTCCTTGAAAAGGCAGTGGATGAGGGGAAAACTGTGCATACTTTCTACCTAGATCCTACCTGGCTAAAGCATTGGATATAATACCCCACTCAGACACTGTCAATAAACTTACAGAACTAGTATAAACCCCTTTATAACATGCTGGACAACTAGCTGGCGCAATGATAGGATCCAGGAGATTAGAATCAGTGAAGCCATCGCTACAAAGAGGCCAACTTTATACTTAGACAATGCAAGATGGTAAAGATGATTTGGGAGAAACAAGACTAAGGAAAGAAGACAGGAGGACATCCAACCACGAGATGAATTGATTGTGTGATGGAAGACCTGCAACATTCGGGCATGACTGTCAGAGAATGTAGCAGAGTCCCTGTGAATCGAGGAAGGCAGTAACACTTGACACAGCAACATGACCTCATGTAGAAATGGAAAAAGGAGGCTGTTGATAATCATCATACGGTGAATTTATATGCACTATCAAAGAGTATTGACACTTCATTGTCAACAAAAGGCCACATATCTGAAGCAGCAATATTCACAGAAGTATAATTTGGCTGTGAAATCAAACTTGACTATACACTCTGTAGTTAGAGATGGAAGAACGCTAAATAGGGAGCAAACATGAGACCTGGAGCTGACTGGGGTTCAGTGTACCACTTTTCATTGCAAAGTTTAAAATCAAATTAAAGCAAAGCAAGAAAAGACCTGAGGCCAATAATTTATTTATTTATATATTGAAGTACTGTTAACCAAGAAAGTCTGACTAGGCCATTCAAAGGCCTTTTCAGCAGAGGCCAAGGAAGGAAAGCTCAATATACATACAGAATGAAATATTTAGATTACAAACAAGGAAATAAACGATCAGGAAGCCATGAGTCAACTATCAGAGTATTTAGTAGGTTACAACAACACAGTTAAGTGTTTTCGTCTTTACAACTTCAGAACTGACAACACACCTCTAAGAGTCGACCCAGTAGTCAGGGACTTGGCGACACACACAGACACTAATCTAATCTTTGACCATCATGTGTCTACAGTAGTGAGGAAATCATTCTATGTTGTGCAACTTATAAACAAACATGTAGCATCTAGATCCAAGGAGGTCATTGTTCCACTGTATTCAGCATTCATTAGACCTATTATTGAGTACAATACCCCTCTGGCATGTATGTAATTAGGCACCTCAAACAATTGGAACATCCCCTAACTAAAAGAATACAGGGCACAGGTAACATACACACACACACACACACACACACATATATATAGCTGTGTGTGTGTGTGTGTATATATGTATGTATATATATATATATATATATATATATATATATATATATATATATATATACACACACACACACACACACACACACACATACATATATTCATAGGTTTACTATCATAACCCTGAAGTGCACTTGCTCATTTATTCATGTCACTGAACCATATTGTCAAAACTGAAAACAATTTCACGTTCCCCATTTCGAACCATGTTAATACCGATGGCTCGAAATTCGCTGTTACGGAAAAGTTGGATATCACCCCGGGGATTATGTCAGTCACCTTGCTAGACAGGGGTCCAGGGAAGTAAATACTGTGGGAAGAAATAGCTAGGCTTGTATAGTCCCTAGGGCCGATAGCCTAGTACCAATCTATGAACCTATGTGCCGTTCAGTGTTCGGTGATGCAGGTTCGCTATGCTACTTTTACATTCGAGTTTTAGCTCCTTTGAAACTGTACTTTGATGTACCACCAGTCGATGGAGTGCACTTCAATGTTATGATAGTAAACCTATATATATATATATATATATATATATATATATATATATATATATGTATATATTTAAGTATATCTATATATATATATATATATATATATATATCTATATATATATATATAAATATGTATATATACACACACACACACACACACACACACACAAACACACACACATCACACACAGGAGCCAGTCAAACAGCAGGTCATTGGGAGGGAGAAGGAAGTCATAGTACTTAGAAGGCATTAACACAGAAGGAAGGACAACATGAAAAATTACAAAGACAGCAATGCGAGAACAGGAACAGATATCAGACATTGGAGTTCTGAGGCACCAGTTCAAGGTTCACGAATTTTGGAAGTGGAGTTAAACATGATCCTAGATGAAAGACAACAAACATTGTCCTTTGGATGAGACATTAAACTGACACACCATCTGCCTGGGATGGAGGTAGCTTAAGTGGATGTAAAAGATCCAGCTGATGGCGCTTACTGAAAAGACCAGAAGAATTTCTGCACAGCCCTGGCCAAATTTCCCCTAAATCAGTATATACAACCTCGGGTTTCCCCTGAAAAGAGGCCACTGGGCTTGTGTGACTAACCTGGTCAAAAATTGTAAATAAAAATAAATAAATAAAATAAAATAAATAAGAGCTTGAATATGGAAGGAAGAGTGGGTGAAAAGACTAAGCAGTCGTTAACGAAGAAAGGTCCAGCAGATGGCAGTTTGCTACTGAACATCAGTACCTTAACAGGAAATGGTTGCCAAATTAAACATAGACTCATAATATTCATCTATCCACTATATTATAATATATACTATAATATATGTGATTCATGTATCCATAACTTCCAAGACCAAATCCTAAAAGTGCTATCAAAAAAAGAACCTCTAAACATTGGACCGGTTCAGTTTGGATTCATTAAGGGCAAGTCATGCTAACTCAACCTGGTGGACTTTTTTAAAAAGGTTACCAAAGCAATGGATGAAGACAAAACGGGAGCATACCTTGACCTGACCAAAGCTTTTGACAGAATTCCTCACTCAGGCATAGTAGAAAAGCTAAATAAAATGGGGGGAAAAATGAGACGGGATGTAGATAATCAAGACAGGGGAAGTTACTTCCACGAGACTACTGACCAGTGGAATCCCTCAAGGTTCCGTGCTGCGACTGCTCCTGTTTGGCATCTACTTTTCAGAAGTAAAAGCCCATACCAAAGAGATCTTGCTGACTACATTTGCAGATGACAGCTAGCAGCAGTTAATGAAACCCCAGATGAGTTAGCCATATTGCAGGAAGATTTGTCTCAAATAAATAACTGATGCCAGAATCATAGACTAAATCGAAATGCTAAAAAATGCATTATTGTACCTTCTGGGAAGTCATCTATCCCAGAGAACTACCACAATAACAATACGCCTGTAAGAGTTGACCCATTTTTTTTTTTTGGATTTGGGAATTTATGTGGACACTGACCTAATTTTTGACTAACGTGTCTATTGTTGTCAGAAAGTCCTTCTACACTGCACAGCTTACAAATAAAGGGACTGCGTTTAGATCTAGTAATGTCACTGTCCCCCTTTACTCACCCCTCATAAGGCCAATCATTGAATGCAATGCTCCCTATAGCATGTATCCTCCAGACACATGCAACAACTGGAATGCCCACAGAGATACCTTACTAAAAGGATACAAGGCCCAAACAACATGTCCTACATGAACCAACTTGAAGCCCTGTCACAATACTCGGTATCCTACAGACTGCTATGAGGTGGCCTGTGTCTGGCACACAAGACATCCTCTGACCCATTACTGATGGATTTACTGCACATCAGTAAGTCAAATGGCATCATACATACTCAGTTTAGGGATCTAAACCTTCTCTGCAACATCAAGAGCATGGTTTTGGAGGAATAGGTATATCTCACAGAGGAATCCTCGCTGTGCTGCTCTAGAACAGAATCCCCATCCAAATAACACTAAGTTCATCCCTGTCCATATTCAAATGCAACATAGATCTACGGATGGGAAACAGAAAATTTACCCCAGGACTTCCCCTGTACTAGTTTGGATAGAGTCAGCTCCTAAATGCTTTATGCCATGCATGGGTCCCCTCAAATTATCTATGGTATGATCCCAGCTATTCTCATTCAACCACTGAACACAAAAAGGGAACTTAGCTAAGTTTAAAATGGCCTGCAAAGCTAGCTAGCTTAACACTTACCTATGAACTTATTCAAAGTCAATAACATAAAACTTTGAACATACTTTTCTAAAGGTTGTACAACTCCACCTTAAAAGGTGACTTCACAGAGACTATGCAAAACACTTCCTGTCTAAAGTCCACTCTGGTAAGAGATGTACAAAGGACAGTGCAGCTGTTCATGGGAGATATCATTTTACAAGCCTAGTGTAAATACTGAACTTTATGAAGTTACAAGGAACTGTTTGTTAAATGCAGAGCCATATATAACTTTGCCACATTGGTTTCAGGACATTTTCAGAATACTCATCTTAGGGGGTTTATGACACATCATGAGATTTGTGAAGTGCCAATAAAGACGAGTAGAGTGAAATGCTGATCTTTAGTAAAACTATAAGGAAATGTTTGATGAATTATATGCAGCCTCATAACTTTGATAGAAGTATTTTAAGACATTTTTCTTTCAAAATACTTACTGTACACAAGGTCTAGGACAATAATGTAGAGAGGGCCCACCCTTCTGAAACACTACCCAAAACTTAAGTTTTCTGGCATGGCCCCAGCATATGACATTATAATGAGGGGCACAATCGACGCAGAAGACAGTTGATGGCACATAGTAGAATCTCCTGTACCTTGAAGAAAGGCCATATCACACACAAATAATAGGATTTAAAAACATTCTATGCTAAGGAAGCCCATCATTGAAGGAATGCTATGTCACACAAAAATAACAGGATTTAGAAACATTCTATCTTAAGGAAGCCCAGCCATGAAGGAATGCTATGTCATATACAAATAATAGGATTTAAAAACATTCTATGTTAAGGAAGCCCATCCTTGAAGGAATGCTATATAGTATAAGGAAGCCCATCCTTGAAGGAATGCTATATCCCATACAAATGATAGGATTTACGAACAGTCTATGTTAAGGAAGCACATTAGCTCTGCATGATATAGTCTGAGTTTGCAAGAGTCACACAATAGCCACTGATTCCGAAATGTGTCTGACTCTGCAATGTCACCTGTCTGTTAAATGACAGGCATGAAAGATAAAGCAGTTTGCCATTCATGCATACAGTCTTAGGGCTGTCATATAACAGCTAGCATGTTGTGGGTTATGCAGCCATACTGCCATACAGCTCCATTTTTAAAATAATATTTTTGTCTCACTTGTGCCCACAGTGGGTAACCTGTACAGAAACATGATTTTGCATACACAAAATAGCTGCCCAGGCTGATTAAACATATCCTCAACCTTAGAACAGCTCCTTATATACACTGGTAGTATTGTTACAGGCACATAGGGTTATCACCCATATAATGGCTGCATTTATATTGTCAACATACAGCAGTAGCCTACACCTAATGATGCAATGACCCAATCATTTGAAAGAGAAGTGGCATTACATTGAGAGCTCACACTGATGCTCAACTCCATTGTCAAATTTCAGAGTATATCAGTGTGATGTGTCTGACCCTGCTTTTGGAAATGCAGGCAGCCTGCAAAGCTTGGGAAATCCCTGAACATACTTTTTTGTTAGATTCAGGTACAGTGTAATGTCAAGCATAAATGGCTTTAGAATCTATCTCAAAATATGAGGCATCAGTGTGGAAGTCTATCTTTAAAGGCCAGACAGACTGAGGTTTCCTATTGAAAAAAAAAAACACTTTTGGTATAGAAACTTGCAATGGCAAAGCAGCTACTCATAAGATGAGGTCCCACAGATGGCATTTTAAATGTTGAACTTCATTAAAGTTTGTTTTAAGAACACTTGTTCCATAACCACACAATAAAACTGTCCCCAACATCTTCTGATTCTGATCACTTTTCCCCGTTGTTTCTCCTGTAGATCAGGAAATAATTTGTATTATTACCTTTCTGTTTTATCTTCTTTGTAATGAACAACTGATTCCACCCCTGGAAGCTACAATTTGATGGATTGCTTGGATGGGAACACAGTTTAATACAATTATCCTATTTCTGGTCAACAATTAACTCTTATCAGCTGTTACAGCTTCTTTTATCCCAAAGTTACCAGTTCTCAAGACTTTTTTGTATTGCTTCAGTTTACTGAGTCTGCAGTCTGAGCAGCTAATGTTTTCACCAAGGCAGAGTGCTTCTCTTTTTCCCACAGTTATGTAGCTGTGGAATTAGTACATTTAAAGTGGTTTGGTCACCTTGTGGCATCTAATGAGTAAAGTACAGTTAATCACACATGACCCTGATTTACCTAATCACCTGATTTGGATTTGCCTGTGTATGGCAGATGGCTTAGAGGATTAAAGTGCTGTCAACGAGTTGTATTCTGTTATCCAGCGGTGCAAGGTTTGATTCCCTCAGCCACCACTGCCTAACTGTGCGACTCTGAGCAAGACATTTAACCAGACACCACCCCTGGGTGAGTCTGAAAAAGGTCCACATGGATCAGTGCTCTGCCGAGGAAAAACAAATACAAATAAATAAATAAATAAATAAACAAACAAACAAACAATATTAGGCTATCCCACTACAAATTAGTCACTCTCCCCATACCACTACCAGACTTGATAATGTGCTTGGTCAGAGTGTTAGGTAAACAACTGCTGGAAGATGAGAAAAGTATTGCTCTGTGTGGACCCAGAGAAATAAAAAAAAAAACTCAGTTTGGGCCCAGCCAGACATGCTGGTGCTGGAATACCGGGCACCAAACATCCACTGGGTCAAAGGTCTGTTTTCCTGATTATGATTGCTTAGGTCACATGATTGTTATGGCAAATGCATGCTTTTGTACATGGCCATAAGAGGCCTGCTGAATTCTGTCCATTCCTTGCCCATTTTTAGCAAGTCACGTTGGATCCCTGAACTCCAGAGCAGGTCACACAGACACCCACCTACCACCACTCTCTCTTAGGTAAGAAGTTTTCATTAGATTCTTAATCCTCTAACTCCAGCAATATAAATATATTCTTGAATCCTTACCTCTTGCACATGCTATACGCATCACAGCTGCACAACATTAGATTATCTCTTTCGCTTAAAAAGGTGATACATCACACACACACACACACACACACACACACACACACACACACACACACACCATATTATAGCTACTTGCTGAGAAACACATTAGTCAAAAATTTTGTTAACCACACCAGCATACATCAACTGAATGCCTGAAGGAGCATAGGTAAAGAGATAGAACATTTGTCCTTCCGCATCAGGATTTAACAGAATGCTGGATGCATGACTTTCTGTACTCCGAATGTGTATATTCACTGTCAACAGCAAATACTTCAACCCATTCCAAAACTTTTTTCCAGTACCACAACTATAATTTTCCACTAGGTGATTAGACTACACATGCACAAATCTGTTTGTGGGCTATAACGCTTGTTTCAGTACAGAATATCGGTAGTGTAATAAACTAAGGTGCACCAGGTAATTGCCACATTTATTAACAAAGCTCCAAAACCTTGAATATTCAAGTCTGTTAAACTTCTTTCCAGAATAAGCAAATAACTGAAGCATTCATGCTACTGTCATCACATCTACAACTGTCTATGAAGAAAGCAACAAGCCTGTTAGCTTTCTTGAAATTCTACACAGCTATCTAAGTTTAATAAAGACTGTACCTCTGTTCAGAGTGTCGTTAGCTCCAGTATGAAGAGTCACATTACAGGCACCAGTCGTTGGGTGACATTGACACTGGTTTTCACACTGACATTTATGTTGACACAGTGGCCCGAACCAACCTAAAGGACACTCTGCAGGAAGACAAAGCAACATTTATTGACAAGTCTTACGGGCAGTGGAACATCAATAAGGCTTTGCATCTCTTTATTTAAGTACTAAAACATCTTCATTTTTGGTCTGTTAGACTGATTAAAAATATGTAATATAGTGTATCCAAACAGAAAAATTCAAGCTAGCACGTACATGCAAAACCTTTATCACAAACAAATGCTTTAAAATAGTAGTTTAGGTACAGCTGCGAAAAGCGTAATTAGTAAAGGGCAAGAGCTGTCATTTCTGCAATCTGAAAATAGAATTTCAATGCAGTTTGATATTATGAAGCTGGAAACCTGAGTTTCAATTCCATCACCACTCCTTTGCATACAGAGAAACACTTACTGGTCTCATGAGATTTTTACACCCCTTGATCACCTTTCATTAAAAAAATGTATTGGCTACAATTTTTTAACTGAGTAAATGTTTTCCTTCAGGGTTTGTAAATTGAGTTTACTTGAAGAACTATGAACAGGACAGGTGTCCAGTTTTGGAATGAGACCGGACTACTGAGGTGCACAGGAGCATCAAATGTTGCTACGATGAATAAGCTTTTTTTTGACCACACAGTCTTATCTCTTTATAAATGACAACTATTTTTTTATATTCTTTTTTTTACCTGTAATTTTTTTCTTGTTAGCAAGATCTATATGGGGCCATTAGCAAGGCTTCTCCATATGAAGGTAAACAACACCCTTGTAACCCAGTCTGGATGTAGCTGATAAAGTAATACTCTTTTAATCACATTCAGAATGAGATTTATGAATTTAGTGAGTGCTGTTCTTTTTAGGGGAGGCTGAATGATTACTAGGTCGTATCGGCGCAGTATGGATAGAGTTTAGATAACAATACTAAAGTATTAATTAACAAAGAGGTCTTACTCTGGTTATTCAAAAAACACACTGTACATTTACCAGACTGCTGTATTAAAATGGGCAGTTAAAGGGCTTTATGTCCACTGGTTGCACAGTAAATATAACTTTGCCATTGAATGTTGCTATGTTTGTCTTTGTTTTGCAGTGCCTATGAATTTACATACTGATGAAGGAAACTACTTTTTGCGTAAAGAGTACACTCATTTTTTTATTGTACTTGCTCACCTGCAGTGTCAGAATATGACGTGAATGACCAAACACTAGTTCAGTAAGGGTGAGAGCTTTGCAACATTATCTTTGGATTCCTATTAGAACCTCAAACGCTTGAAATGTCGAACGTCATATGGTCGACACCATATGATCGACATTTCAAGTGTTTGAAGGTTAAGTATAATGGCACCGTTCAGTGCAGAATGGGAGAATTTCCCTTTTCTGCACTGAAGTGCGATCCCGGAGTTGGTATATTTAAATAGGGGTGTGTGGGGGGTGCAGGGAGGCTTGCCCCCCTGCCTGCCCCATTAAAGTAAGTTTTTTTTGTTTTTTATTATATATTCGAACTTTCGAAATTCGATCATATGTTGTCGAACATATGGGATTCAGAATTTCAAAAGTTTGATTATATAACATAGACACTTATTTTTCTCTTCCCTCGTTTGAACAAAATTCTAAGTGCACTGTTGCACAGCAGGTCTGGTTCTGCTTGCTTCTGTACCATTTTCACTTCATTCCTTTTATTTTCTTTAACCTTTCATGCCTCCTAAACGTACTGGATGTTGGAGATTCTGGGGGTTAATCACACTCAACACCTACCACTTTTTTAAAAGATTAGTAACAAAGTCTAGCATCAATACTTAGTTGTAATCGTGGCAAAATCTATTTATTAACGAATTATACACATATCTAAACATCGCTTATAACTAATAATTAAAGCAAAAATGAAGTACTCTGAAACTTAGATAATTAAAATCTCATTTACTATATATAAAAAAGACAAATATATCAAAAAATAAAATAAATCACAAGAAAATGTAATTATACTGAAATATACCACAATAATAAAAACAGAATAAAAATTATTTTACAAACAGTCGTCATAAACTTTTTAAGTGACATAATGATACTTTCAGCATATTGTTATATTTATTAAATAAAAGTACTAATTCAGGCCAAGATATATAATTTATATTACACTACATATCAATCTAACAGCAAGCATTCATTTCCTTATTGTATACATTTATTCAAATGTTGAAAAAGTCCAAAAAAAGAGGTTTTCCATTCTTGTTGTTACAGTTTTTCTTGCAAAACCCAGTAAGCACCAAAACATAACACCTGCTGCCACTAAGTATTAAATAATGCCACGTGTTTTAAAATTTTAAAATTATGAGTTTAAAAACAGTCAGGAAAAAAAACTTCAAAAATCATGCCAAAACTTCCTTAAAACGATCACAATTATAAAATTTAATCTTATAAGGAATACAAATATCCGATAAACAAATTTCAAAGAGAAATAAAGGAAAGAGGGACTAGAATATTTCAAAACAATTGATTTTACCTTTGAACTGAAATCTGGAAAAGACAAATTTTTATCATACAACTCCAATAAGGCTCAGGAATAATAAAGAAGATCTGCAAGCATTTGTTTTATTTGGTAATGAATTAAAATACTGTAACCATTTAGGATAATTTATTTTTTTCTGAATATGGAATACATTGTTAAGTTTTGATTTAAAAAAAGTTTCTTATATATTGCAGTAAGCCTAATAAAGCTTCTTTATTAATACTTCAGCTTGATAAACTGTTCTCTGATTTCAAAATATTTAAATTTCTCATTTTTCTCTTTACTTCTTCTTAGACTCATGTGTGTGCATGTGTGTGTGTGGTGTAGATGAATTACTGTGGCAGGGCTAGCCACCCAGCAGTGTAAACCTTGTCTCTAGATGATTGTCACTGGTGAAGTGACACCCTGATCCCATGTACAAAAAATGGGAAAAGGGGTTGTGGATGGATGCATGGATATGTGTGTGTGTGTGTGTGTGTGTGTGTGTGTGTGTGTGTGTGTGTTCCCTTATTTTAGTCGACTGTTATTAAGAATGTGTTTTGTTGACACACTTTGGATGACAAACAGATGGTTTGCAACATCGGATCGAGATCATATGATCGAGTTACTGAACTCAAAGCTTTTGAACAGAGATTGCGGTACACCAAGGATCGGGAAATATACCCTTTTCTTCACTGTAGTGAAGACTCGGACTTGATATATATATATACAATTTGCAGGGGATGTGGAGGGTGCAGGATGTAAAAAAAAAAAGTAGATTTTTTTTTTTTTTTTTTATGCTGGAGTTTTAGAATTTTCCAGTTTCTGAAAACTCGATCATCTGATAAAGACCTGCAAGATCACTGCAGTACTAGGGATGGGGAATAAATATTGTCCATGCTTCAAGTTTATTTTTTGGAGCATGAACATTACAATGGCAACATTTTTTTCTATTATTTCAAGTTGGTGTTATGCATGTCGATGTTTGAGTGTTTTATTGTTTTGAAATAGATCGATATAATTATACAACAACATAACGGAAATGTAGAAACATCAACATCAGCACTTCGAAAGAAAACTAACCAAAATTAGAAAACCAAGCAATCAAAAGGAAAATAAATAGTTTCCTTTTCAGACTGCTAAACACAAACCATAACAATATCACCAAGCCCACGGTTGGGTAGCATTTGAAAGACATGCGTGCGTAAATGGGCGTGCCTTCGTTGAAGGTTGGGTGTCGAGCTGGCACCTTGGCATTTCGTAAAAATCTACTGCCAATCATTAGCGGGCTGGAGTTCCGCTGTGGTGACCCCTTAACGGGAAAAAGCCGAAAAGACAAACAAGTGGTAGAGTTAGGGGAAAGGATTTTCATAAGTTAATGCGAAGTGTTATGCTCTAATTCATTTCTACACATTAACAAAAAACATTTAAAAAAATGTTCACACCCTGATTCACCTTACTTACTCATGCATGCTAACTCTAAGCCTGCCCCAGCCCTATTCTTACACATTATCTTATGAAAACCCTGCTAACTAGCAGTACCACTGCGCAAGGCACTCAGACACATGCACATGCACCAGATACACATGACACTACATCTATACCCTACCCAGCAAACACTCACACACACACTTAAACACATCCGTTAACATTCTGTTGAACAAACTGTCTTCAACACACACACACACACACACACACACACACACACACACACACACACACACACACACACACACACACACACACACACACCTAAATCTACCCTCTTACCCAGCTCATACTCTACCCATAAGCACAATACTCTTGTACATACATGCCACAAAATCTAGCTCCTTACATAACCTTAGCTGTAACACTAAACAACAACCACTCAAACAATAGCCTACCACAACCCACTTATCATCAGCACATGTATTTGAATGTCTTGCTGTATTATCAAACAACTGTTGTTGACTCACATTCAGAGGGGAAAGGGAGAATTTTCTTTTCCCCAGTGTTGTCCAATCGTGAAGTCAGTATACAAAAGTAGTGGGCTGTTGGGGGCTGTGGCTGCAGGGGGCTTGCTCACTGCAAAAAAATAATATTTTTGTATTTTGAACCACTGTTAGTTCGATGATTACTTTTTGATGTTTTTCTTTTCATTTTATTTATTTTTACTAAATGAACTAGATCCAATTTACTTGGATTTACTTTACTCACACACACATCTACATACAGTACTTACGGAACAATAATTAAAAGGTGTGATGTGTTTTATAAATATAAAAAGTAAAACACAAAAATTCCACCAGCAGACAAACCATGCGAATAGCCAGGAACCAAAACTGAGTGCAGACAAAAAAGCACAAGTGTGGAAACACAGCAATCACAGTTCAAAATATCCAAAGGTAAAGTAGGCGGCAGGTAAAATAAATCCAAGTTTAATGCATATACAAACTGGTAAGTGCTTTCGCTTTGGAATTATAGCTTCTTCAGACCCAAGTGAAACATCTTTACTAAACATTTATATAGCAATGTCATAATACAAAGATCAATCAAAAACTAAAACTAATAAAACAATTAAATAGTTAAAGTTAAACTCACTAAAAAAAGTGAACCTAGCAAATAGGAAATAGACATTACTTTTTCTTTTTCCTTTTGTCTTTTAAAACAGGTTTCAAAGGTACACATTCATTTAAACCTAACCCCATATGAGAATGTAGTTTGGCTATCCATCTTGCTTCACATCTCTCTGTTTCATATATATTGCCTAACCTAACAGTCTCATATATATAACATCTAACACAATAAAAGAAAACCTATGTTCATTACCTTTCATCTGAACATGTTTAGCCAAGGCATTAACAGTATTACCTTTATTTATACAATATATATGGTCCCTAATGCATTCACAAAATTGACGTCTGGTTTTCTCAACATAAAATGAGCTGCATTGCTCACAGTTAGCTAAATAAACAACGTTCATGGTGTCACAGTTAGCCATAACATTTAAGGAGTATTTCTTCCCTGTCTGTGGATGAACAAACTCATTACCCTCTCTTACATACTGACAGAAATTAGAACTGCCACATTTTTTGGTACCCTCTCCTCTGTCCACAGTCCAAATTATCCAGATAGCACAACAACCTGTTTAGATTTGCCCTATTCCTGTAATAAAACTTATAACACGTGACAACTAATACTTCAATAGATGAATCAGAAGTTAAAATATACCAATTCTTTTTAATTACATCAGTGACCTTATTTATGTTGCTAGAAAAAGTCATAGGGACTCTTAAGATGTTATCTCTTCTAACTTGTATATACTGATCATGGTTCCTAAGCTGGCCGGCACCGCACATACCCATAGCTATCTCAGTCCCCCTAGCCTCAAAATCTTCCTTCAGGGTCACAATAAATTCCTCAAAGTCCTGGTCTTTGACATGTAACCTTGAGGCCCTTAACATTTGTTCCTACACCAAATTCTCAAACACATGGTTAGCATGCATACTACTACGATGAACAAAACTCAGTTTGTAACAATCCTTCCTAAAAAGGCATGTGAATTGTCTATTACTACCAGGCACCCTCTTCACCATAACATCCAAAAAGGATATCTCAGTATAGGACTTGGTAGCAGTAAACTGCAAAAAGTCTGTAGTGGAATGAAGATAACAGATAAACTGATCTAATTCCACCATGGTGCCAGTCCAAACCATAAAAAGGTCACCCACAAACCATTGGTAAAATTTATTTGATGAAGCCCACCATCTCAAACTCACTAGAAACCTGCATTTCTATACAGCCATGACTGCTTTGGTGTAACTATTGGCACAAGGTGTGTCCATAGCTACGTCAAGCCTCTGGTGGTAATATCTATTGTCAAATGTGAAAATGTTATTCTCCAAAACCATCTCAAGGAGAAATACAATAAGTTCCATCTGCCTAGCATCCAAATCCCTTCTCATTTCAATAAAATCCTTCACCATTACAATACCTTGCTGATTAGGTATCACAGTGATACCTAAAGTATTACCCAAAAGGTAACTAGATGGAAACACATCATCCTTAGAAAACTCATACAAATCAAAAAGAAATTGCTGTGTATCTTTTTAACACAAAAACATAAGTGTCCAACATTGGTCTCAATTTTTCTCAATATAAATTGAGATAGGTTCAGTGAGCCCCCCCAGCAACTATAGGTCTAAACGGAGGATGGCTCATGTACTTGTGGATCTTGGGTAGATCCTAAAACAAGGGAACACGAAAAATCATCTTTTAGGTACCTGTACAAATCACCAGAAATAGCTTCTTCTAACTTGGCATTATAAAGCAACCCATGCACTCTATCAGATAACAAAGCATTCAAACTGTTACAATAAACTGTGGTTGTCATGAACCATGAATTTTATTATAACAGTTTGAATGCCATGTTGTCTGATACTGAAACTTATAAAGGCATTTCTAAGGTTGACTTATATGGTTTTATTAGTAGTGTTCATGGTTTGCTTTATAATTTATCGTGACCCTGAAGAAGGATTTTGAGGACTGGAGGTATAAAGGGACTGAGATAGCTAAGGGTATGTGTGGTGCCCACCTGCTTAGGAAGGGTACTGAAGACCCTATTTTATGACCCCCACCTGTGATCAGTTAGAAGGGATAACATCTTCAGAGCCCCTATGACTTTTATGAAAAGAAATGGCATATTTTAACTTCTGACTCATCTGCTGAAGTATTAGTTGGCACATCTCCTAAGTTTTATTACAGGAACAGGGCAAACCTAAACAAGCTGTTGTGTTATCCAGATAAGTTGGGCTATGGACAATGGGGGAGACGGTACCAAAAAATGTGGCACTTGTAATTTCTGTCAGTATGTAAGAGAGGGTAATGAGTTTGTTCATCCACAGATAGGGAAGAAATACTCCTTAAATGTTGTGGCTAAATGTGACACCATGAATGTCATTTATTTAGCTAACTGTGAACAATGCAGCTCATTTTATGTTGGTAAAACCAGTCATCAGTTTCGTGAATGCATTAGGGACCATATATAGTGTATAAATAAAGGTAATACTGTTAATGACTTAGCTAAATGTGTTCAGATGAAGGGTAATGAGCATAGGTTTTCTTTTCTTGTGTTAATGTTACAGATGAGAATATTAGGTTAGGCAATACTGAAAATGAAACAGATGTGATGCAAGATGGATAGCCTAACTACATTCTTCTACGGGGCTTGGCTTAAATGAATCTGTACCCTTGAAACCTGTTTTAAAAGCCAGAAGGAGGAGGAAAATGTACCGTTTACCTTCTCTTGCCGAGTTCACTTTTTTAGTGAGTTTATCCTTAACTATTTAATTGTTTCATTAGTTTTAGCACCCGATTGGACTGTGTATTATGACATTGGTGTATAAATGTTTAGTGAAGATGCTGTTCTATTAAGGTCTGAAGAAGCTATGATTCCATAGCGAAAGGGCTTACCAGTTTGTATATGAATTTAACTTAGATTTATTTTACCTGATGACTCCTGTTTGCTGCCTACTTTACCTTTGGATATTTTGAACTGCCACTGCTGTGTTTCCACACTTTTGTTTTATAAATAAGTTTTCAAAGTAATATTCCTATGTCTAGATTTAGGTGACGGAACATAGTGAGTACTGAAAAATAATTTGACAGAGTTAAATTCTTGCTATTATTAACTAAGCTAGAGGTCTGAACATTTTAATTTTACATAACACAATATGTACAGCTTTCCAAAATGGTTCATCAGGAAAATCTAACTAGTAAACTAATATATAAAAAAATAGATAGTAACTGTAACATCTCCATTCTGGGCCAGTAATCAAGGAGCCTCAATCTTCACCACTGACACGAGATGGACGTTCATTTGGAACAAAAGTGGATACGCCCAGTACTTCCAGATGCAGCTCTCTACATCAAGCACACAATTTCCCTTACAGTACACAGGGATCACTATCAATCTGGGGTCTGGGTTCACTTCCAGGTCATCTCCCCACTGGTACAGCTATAGTGGGTTGAGACCTCAGCCGAGTGTCCAAGCCAAGTTCTGCAGCACCCTTTCATGTGAAACCAGTGCTTTGTGTCCCTGCTCCCAGTAGGTGACACACACACACACACACACACACACACACACACACACACACACACACACACACACACACACACACACTTTCAGATTTGATTTTCACACAGACACCTGGCAAAGGCTGGCACAGATTTACTAGCTAAGCCCATTTTTGCCCAGACTATAACAACCATCAGACATCCCAAAGCCAGCTACTCCAAGGCTCTTGTATTCAATTATATTGAATGTGATTAATGTTAATGCAAATGGCAATGCTGATGAAACAGCCAAGCTTTCAGAAGTGGCCACAATGTCACCAATAGATATAAGTACTTTCAAGGGTTAAAATATTCCCTAAAAGATCAGTCACAAAGGAACATTTAAATATATTTAATAATAAATAAGAAAATGACATGAAAATACTAAATATCTATTTACAATAAACACCAGAGTTTCAATCACATGAAATATTAAAAATAACAAAGGTGGACAGGTTCAAACACTTGCAGGAAAAAACAATACTTAACTAATCTCACTATATTTTCCTGACTGATCTAAATAAATATTTTTCCCTGGTTACTTACTAGAGCAAAGCAAGATTTAGTTGGTGAGAGATACTTGTTTGTCAGGTTACAAAAACAGAGTGCTCTGATACTTCAGTCTCACCTAGTATTAAATATTATTTTAGTCCTAGATTACAGAATGACATCATATACATCTGGTCATCTGACATCTGGTTCCCGTGCATGGTAGAAACTGCCAGGATTTAGCACATAACACACACACACACACACACACACACACACACACACATAGAGCCTTGCAAAGATCTGCTGCAGCTCCTGGAAGTCATAAAACAATTTTAAACTTCCACCCTTCCAGAGTAGCAATTATTTCACCCCAATGACAATGCAGAAAGCTTCCTAGTACAGACTTTTTGTCTCTGGCTGCATTGAGAACTGTAAGATAACATCTTTATAGCCTACGCCCAATAATTAAATTTTTTACTATTTTCCAAAGTCAGGTGGATTAAGATTAACCTCTTCTCTTCCAGTATCCTCTGTTAAAACATGTTGATTTAAACAGTTGCGATAATACTTGCATATTACTTTTTCTATTCAGCAGGGCACACTGTTGGTACATTTTTAAAACAAGCAGCTTTACAAATACATTTTTGTACATAAGCAGCTGTACAAATCAATTTGCTATATAAATGACAATTCTTTACAAAATTCCAGCTAGCCGTGGTGCCATATGTTAACACATCCACTGCCCTACTTCTCCTGGCATAGCTGGCAATACCTCACATTGTCACAGTAACATCTAAGTTTCTACATCCACCAGTGAATTTTTAGATAAGGTGAAAGCTGAAGTAATAGAAAAAAGGAATTTAATTTTCACCAATTTTAAAGAGTTGGTATCATCATGTTACAAAAAAAGATACAGTAGCAAATCAATGTGCAAGGTTCTTTTTACTGCCAATATCTTTTGACAGTAACATTATAAGCAACACTGTTATTGATAACTGGAAATTTGTATTGGGTAATACAAATTTAGTTAAGATTTAGGCAACAGACCAACCATTAAATATAACAGAACATCAAATCTAAAGTCTTATTTTGAAAAAAGGTGGATATTTTTCTGCTTCTAACTATTCTTGCTTTAGCACATATCAGTACCAACACTGTACACACTACAGGTTTGCTTTTGAAGGGTTGTACATTGTTATTCAATATACTAACAAATGAATCTGGGCTATGAACAGCTATACCCTGTTATACTCAGAGTAGTTTGCTAAGTGTTCTGTGAGTCATGCTCCAGTTTTTACATTGGCAAAACAATTAGGAATCTATCCAGGCAGATTTATAAGATATGGTACACATCTTCAAAAGGCATGAGACATTACAGACCCATCAAGATAACTACACACCTCTTAAATATTGTAACATTGTTTAAATCAGTTAGATCAGCACTTAATGAAAGGCCAACATTGTATACCGCGCACTTTGACCTTGATAAAGTTCTGTTATGTTCCACACAAGAGAAAAAAGGATCAAGTAAATATTTTAAATATAAACAGAAAATTCAGTGTGTAAACAGTATATATGATTGAAGACCATATATTATTAACAGTCATGACACAGACATAGTTGCAGGAAAAAACAATATAGGCCAGCTTCAAGAGAAAAATTGCACAGGACACTAAAGACAATCATAAGGCTTTTTTCAGTTATGTTAGGAACCTGGGATGCAACTCCCAGACTTGTTCTGAGTTGATTCGAAAAGACAAAAAATACACTGAACCCACAGATATCGATATTATCCTGGCAGACAGGTTCAGTGCAACCCCCCCCCCCCCAAAAGAGCAAGTATCTATCCCGGCAGAGTGCAGCCTCCCAAACATCTCTGATGCTCAAGTGAAGGCCGCCCTCTCCAAAGCAAAAAACACTGCTTCCATGGGACCAGATGGCGTCCCGGGTTGTGTCCTACATGAACGCCAAGAAGAACTAATCCCTCAAGTAAAACTGCTGCACATTCTCAGCCTCACAGGATATGTGCCCAAAGAATGGCGTACAGCAACAGTGGTCCCACTCCACAAAGGTGGCGCCTCTGCGGACCCTGGAAACTATCGCCCCATAAGTCTGACTAGCCTAGTATGCAAGGCTATGGAGAGGATCATCATGGAACTCATAAACAAAGACATTGGGGACCTACAGACACTAGATCCTACCCAATTTGGCTTTGTCAAGGGCAGATCCTGCCTTTTGAACCTGGTCGACTTCTTCGAAACAGTCACCAAGGCCATAGATGAAGGGAAGGTAGTCCACACAGCCTATCTGGACCTCGCAAAGGCATTTGACACAATACCCCACTCGGGCATCATTGATAAGCTATCCAGCCTAAATATAAACCCCTATGTCACAAGATGGGTCGCAAACTGGCTCAAAGACAGAACCCACAGAGTCAGAGTTGCTGGAGCCATGTCAGACTCGAAACCGGTCACAAGTGGTGTCCCACAAGGTTCTGTCCTGGGACCTCTCTTGTTCGGTATTTACTTTTCTGAGGTACAGGCCAATGTGGGAGGACTATGGCTCACCAAGTTCGCAGATGACTGCAAACTGGGCTCCATAATCGACTCTCCAGCTGACACAAACATCCTTCAAAAAGGTCTCACAGAGACGGATAACTGGTGCCAGAGCCATGGTCTAAAGCTAAATGCCAAAAAGTGTATAGTCATACCCTTTGGCAAAAAAACAATGTGCCCACAAATTACCACATAGGTGGTAACCCATTAAGTACAGAGAAAGTAATTAGGGATCTGGGGACCCAAGTTGATAGCAATCTCTCCTTTGACAACCACATTGCCAAAGTGGTTAGAAAGACCTTCTACATAGCCCACCTCATCATGAAAGGATTCACATCTAGATCAAGAGAGGTAATCATGCCCCTTTATTCATCCCTCATCAGGCCCATCATAGAATACAATGCCCCCTTTGGGATGTACCTTACCCGACACCTGCAGCAATTAGAAAGACCCCAAAAGTACCTCACCAGGAGGATCAAGGGACTCAAACAGATGCCATATGCTGCTCGGTTATAAAAACTCTGGCTCTACTCAGTTGCATACCGCCTACTTCGAGGCAATCTATGCCTGACATATAAAGCTATGTCCAACCCAGAATTAATGGACATGCTCCACCTTAGTAAATCTAAATCCCTTAGAGCCACGCGCTTGAGGGACTTGAACCTCAGCACAGAAATAAATAGAACATGCTGGAGGGACAGATTCATAACCCAGAGGCTCCCTTCGCTCTGGAATAGAATTCCAATTCATGTTAGGCAGAGCACCTCACTGACTCTCTTCAAAAAGAATCTTGATGAGTGGATGGGGGATCGTAGGTTTGTCACGGGGACTACTTCCGTGTCACTATTAGACAGAGGCACAGTAAACTAAACTTTAAAAAGGGCACAGTATACTCAAATCAAGGGGTGGCGTAAGCCAAACACAATCGGTCTAGGCTTATAAATGCCCCAGGGCAGATAGCCTAGTATGAACCTATGAACCTATGAACATTGCTGTCAATATGTACAACGTACAATACTTTGATATTTCTAGAATGATAAATTTATGATATTATGTTGTACAACTAAATTCATGCTAGATTATATGTAGTACACCAACATATATACACACTGCCTAAATTGGACGCTGAATTTACATGTGATATTGGCCAATGTGAACAGCTTTTAGTGACTAAGCAAACTATCAGTAACTTTTTATAGAAAACAAACATTACTCTGTCTAACTTTCAGCTGACATTCTCCAGTTAATGGTAAGTACACTTAACTTTGTGTCATTATCATAGTAATATAAATAAGTACAGTTCCGTAAAGTAACTGTTCTTGATTTATGATTTATATACAATAGGTCAAGATACCACTTTCATCATAAGTAATTCTACCGCGGTAAGATAATGCGACAAAACCTCAAACCTCAAATAAAACAACGTAACTACTCAGAAACAATGTAATGGCAAAATGTAAAAAAATAGAGCACCAGTACAGCTGGAACAGACTAAAAGTAATAATACAGCAATTTCATCTTTTCCTGACAGCTACACTTTATCAAAAACAATCCTGTAAGCATTATGTGATAAAATCGCTGCATTAAATGTCATCTTTGCTTGCTTCAGTGTCACTGGTGACTTAACTTCAAATTACTTGTAACACCATGGTTACAACCCTGATATTTAAAATAAGAGGTCCTGATACTCCTCAAAATTCCTGGCACTCTAAGACTTTCTCTGGTTAAGCTTTCCGCTTGACAATCTGCTCCTGGACACATAACTTCCTTTTCATGAGAGGCACATGTATCTACCATCTTGGGCCATAACTCCTGCTTTTCAACATCACATCAGCAAGTGTATCAGATTAAGCTCTTTTACCACATGCTTTACTATAATGTATTGCACATACACAGTCTCAAAACCAAACTCACAGAACCGAGGCTAGCTGCACCAATCAGTAAGTCATGATGCCCACACTCATTTAATTCCGGTATTTACCCATCACATTTTTAACCTATAGTGTTTGATAAAAATCTTTGAAGAAACGTGTCATGCACGATATAACCCATCTAGCTTATGCTACTGCAGCAGTGAAATTATAATGAACATTATTATGTTTCATAGAATTGCTACTAGGCTGACAATCGGGGGGGGGGGCTTTCTAAGCCTTGCCAAGTTTTCCTGTAAGAATAATGACATCCCGTATCCAAAGTTATCTCTGCCTATAATGGGCATGGGTGCCTGGCCCAGTGTAAATTTTCTATTCCTCATCCACTTGGCAAGGTTGCCCTTAAATTGGGTAATAAATTAATAAAACCCTTATACAGTATGCAGATGACTCCACTGTCATATGTTCTGCCCCAGCTCTACCTGAACTATAGAACTTCACCCAAATATCCTTCAATGCTGCTAAATCATGGTTGGCAGATGCCCAATTAATCTTGAACCCAAATAAAACTAAACTCATGCTCTTCCACTCCACTAAATTCAAAAACTAATCCACTTACTTCAACATCACATCCAGTAATAAGACTTTGATTGAACCAGTACCATCCACCCAGCTTCTCGGTGTTGTTATTGATCAAAATCTGAAGTTTGACTTACACATTGCCCAGACTGTAAAAAAAGTACACAAGAAAAATAGGTACCTTAGACAGATGCAAAAACTACCTAACCACAAACTCCAGAATAACCACAGCCAGAACTCATCTTCTGTCAACTTTACTATACGCCTCACCCATCTTTACCAACCTCTCCAAATCAGACCTAAGCAAGCTAGATGCCTGCTATAATAAGACAGCTAAATTTGCCACTAGCTGTCCTCCTAGAACCCATCACTGTAAGGCCCTAAGACAACTATCTTGGTTAGAACTAGCCCACCAACTCATTCTCACACAACTTTCTACTGCCCACCAAATGTACTACAAACCCGATAAAACACCAGCTCTACAAGGGCTCCTCAATCCCCATATAGGTACACGTCCACTAAGATCCACTAATAAAGCTCTAATTGAAGTAACAAGGAGTAAAAATAGCTCAGGTGACTCTCTCTACTCCTACTACATCGCTAAACTGTGGAATGCCTTCCCACTTGAAATTAGAACTATAACTAGCTTAAAAAACTTCAAGCATCACATTAAAGCCCACCTCACCAATTCCTGGACTTGTACATGTACTAAGTATGGGTAGCCCAAACCATGGAACTAGCTGGTTTTAAAATTTTAATTGCATATGTAATGAGCATTGAATTTAAATCATATGACTACCTTATGTTTTTCTTTTCCCTTCCCACCGTTAATATCTATCAGATTTTAAGTTTTCAGTTTGCTATGCTACCCATATATTGTAATTGCACTCTTACTGTATACAATGTCACTACCTGCTACTACTGTAAGAAGTGTCTTCTAGAAGCATTGTTATACAAGATTATTGGTTTTGTCTCCCACTTGACCAATTCATTCTGTTCTAATCTTTTTACCGTTATGAATGTCTGTTACTATTTGTTTCTTTATTGTATTAAACAGTTTTCCTTCTACTAACAAAATAGTTTACTAACAATGGAGCTTTTCTCCCCGGGCCTCCGCTGAAAAAGGGTTTTATGCCCAGTGGGACTCTTCCCAGTAAACGAAAGTAAAATAAAATAAATATAATAAAAAATTAACTTAGCGTGGATGAGTTTCTAAACTAAAGCTAGTAACTCTTGACTTTACTAAGGAATTTACCCTAGATATGGATGCATTGGAATTATCAATTTGGGAGCTGTATTATCCTAACATATTCTAGACAAGGAGTATCCAGTCTGTTATAAAAGTTAAACGTTGAGCACAACTGAAAAGAAATATTTATCCACTGAAGGCGAGGAACTTGGATATGACATAGGTCTTCTAGTCACTGACATGCTACTTGTTAGGTAGAGTACTTTAACCTGGTGAGATCATGTCCTGTTACAAAGGTAAATAAACAATACAAAGTTATGCTGTTGGTCACTATCCCTCCAGCCATTCCAGTACACTGTGACCCACTGACCTAGAATAGCTAATAGGAAAGCTGATAGGTTGTCTAGTCTTATAGCCCATGGTTTTGTGTTGGGAGAGCGTAGCTGTGACATCTTGCATTTATAACATGAGGAACAGGATTTCAAATACACAGGGTGAATTTAAATTCTAACACAGTTTGGTCAGTTAATTTAAATGTATTCACCAGAATAATGCAAAGTTAATTGGCAGCTTGTGTCATATAAATGACTACTGCCTAAGATAAAAGACAGAACTTTGGTTCACCAACCCAGTTGCACAGTGCAAGTCACAGCAGGGGTTTTGACTGAATATTTGTGGCTTGTTGTGCATTTCACCTGAGGCAGGTTCACATGAAGATTTTTGTTGTGGTGTTGAAATAAGGACTAACCAAGGCCGGTAGCAGTGACCTTCCCTTTGCAGACTGACACCGTATTGTAAAATTATTTCTGTGGACTACTAACCTTATACTAAGGTACTTTTAGTAGTACATATATCTTGTGGAAAAACAAGTGAGATATATTTTTTTAAATTTATATATGTGTGCAATTCACGTTACCAAATGTTTATTTGATTGATAAAGTGAAAGACAAGTTATTTTTTGAAAATATTCACTTTAGTACTTTTAGTGTTGTACATGTCTTTGTGTGTGTGTGTGTGTGTGTGTGTGTGTGTGTGTGTGTGTGTGTGTGTGTGTGTGTGTGCACTTTATGTGCCTTGATTAGTGATACTGTTAGGGAAAGGTTTTTTCTTAAGGTAATGTGCTGAGGTGGGGTTGGGGCAGTGTTCCACACGAGTGAGGTGGCATGAGGAGGGTCCAGGCCAACCCTTACTCATGTCTGCTAACCCTAACTGTGCTCCAGTCCCAACCTTAGGTTCCAGTTTCAGGACATAAAACATGTAGAAAATGACAGCATTTGTTCTTTTTCAATTACTGTCAGTTTGAAAAATAACTTGCCATTCACTATCTCAATCAAATAAACATTTGGTTAATGGGGTGTCGATCTGCTGAGATTGGTAAAAGTGCTGTCAATCATTCAGTAGGTTGAAAATTTTAAATAATAATTTATATATATATATATATATATATATATATATATATATATATATATGTGTGTGTGTGTGTGTGTGTGTATATATACACCCACACACACACACACACTCACAATTCCCCTGAGGAGTGTCATGAGTGCTCAGCACTGCTGAAGGATGCATAAAACAAGTACCACAGATGGTTCCTTTTCTGCCCTTTCAGACACAGTGCAACAGAAGATGGTGAGTTAATACTCATATCGATGGGACAGGTACTCACAAAAATAGATAGAAAAAAAAACACCCAAAGTTCCGTTAATGTAGGACTCCGAGAATGGAACTATCTGTAACAATTAGTAAGGCATGATACGCAAACTGATTTTATTCCTCTTTTTGCCCAACACATTTTTAACCTACAGAGTTTGATAAGAGTCTTTGAATAAATGTACTACTCCATTTATCAACAAATTCTGATTTGATACTATGCTAAAGGCAATAAAAAACAGAAAAGGACTGAAATAACCACCTTATTCTGCAGTTTTACTACATGCAGTATCACTACATGGTACAACTTCACCTACAGCAGATGCAAACCATCTGAATTTACAACTCACAGTCTGTTTGTAAAACAATTACTAAATTATACAGAATTCAATGAAAGAGTGGTTTATCTATGATACACATGTTTTTCAATGGCCAACTTTTAAATTTACCTTGTTCACAGAAGACTCCGTGATAGCCAGATGAGCAGATACAAGTTCCATGGACATGATTACAAGTTCCGCCATTTGTGCATGAACACATCTTGCTGCAACCATCTCCAAAGAAACCTGGAGCACATTCTTTAAAAAAAGGAGAACTAGCATTAGCCAATAAATTCATCACAATTTCTTTTGCTGGAGATAGTACAGTTGTGTGGTTATACTTAATATAAAAGTACGCAATGCAGCCACAGATTGACATCAGTCTACCAAAGTTCCAACCTTTTACAGCAGCCAGGCATCTCCAGGGGCATATGGATGCAATCTTACCCCAATGGATTTAGGAAAAGCCTGGCTATAAAACAGAGTGCATCCCTGTCCTAGCCCTGTCCTTTTCTGGTACCCAGGATGTGGTAAAGATAGCTAGTACATTAACAAATGTTCTAGCAGAAGACTAAAGGAGATTTGGAAACCAAACCAATTTACATACGAGCCTACAATGGCAATGCGGATGGTAAATATTTTACAAAGCAACACAATAACCCCCCCGCCCCACTAACAGACTGAAAATGGGCATCTCCCCAAATATTTTATTTATTTATTTATTTCCAGTTTGAGAAGTCCACTGGGCCCAAATGACCCATTTTCAGTGGAGGCCCGGGCAGAAAATATCCAAGAAACATAATACAGTAAAGATACAAAAGTATAAAAGATACATTATATGGAACATTTTACAAATATGTACATTCTATGTCACTCATAATCAGCAAAATTCAGCAAAAATTGTATGATTATATTTTTCAATAATGTGATGCCAAGACAGAAAGCTGATTAAATGTGATGTGTTTTTTTTTTATTTTAAATGTTGGCATTTTCGCAAATTAAATTTGACCTCTGTTTAATTTTTAATGTATTTGATTGATGTGGCCGGAGAGTATGAGAACTTAGTCTTTTTGAATGTAAAGAAGGAGACAGAAGGAAGAAAGATGCATGAAATGTAAAGTGCAACTTGCTACATTTTCTAAGGAAGGGATTAATTGTTTGCACATAGTTAAGTCACACAAGGGTTTGCAGACAAGAAAACAAGTGGCCATAAAAATACATAAACAATGTACGGCAGACAGATAGTTAGCTTGGCAACTGAAATTAAGTTATTCCTCTTATGTATGGGAAAAGAATTAATATGGATGGGGCAGTGGTGCAGCTGTAGTATTGTCACCTCACAGCAAGAGGTTCTCTGGTTTGATTCTCGGCTAGGGTGCCTTCTGTGTGGAGTCTGCATATCCTCCTTACATTTGTGTGGGTTTCCTCCCAGTGCTCCGGTTTCCTCCCACATTACAAAGACATACATCTGGAGAATTTCTCCCCGGGGCTCCACTGAAAATTGGCATCGTTCCAAGTCGGACTTTCCCGGTTAACAAATGTTAAATAAATAATATGATGTAAAAGATACAATACAATAATACTTTTTTTTTCCTGTGGAAAAGGAAACAATGTAGTCTGATGACCCTGGTTTCTACAGTGATGAGCTAAAGTATATATCTGGAACTACAACCAGGGAAATGGTGCTGTTAGTATTTGTCTGGGAAGACCCTAGAACATCCACTTAAGCCTTTGCTTGCAGAAACCTAGTGTATCCATTTAACTCTTAAGTTGGGGAGACCCTAGTATATCCATTTAAGTCTTTGCTTGGGGAGACCACTGAATATCTGTTTAGGTCTTTGCTAGGGAGATCCTAGAATATCCATTTAAATATTTGCTTAGGGAGTCCCCAGTACATTCATTTAAGTCTTTGCTTGGGGAGACCCAAGTATATCCATATAAGTCTTTGGTTGGGGTTACACTAGTATATCCAATTCAAGTGCTGTTGTGCCTTGAGACAGTTTCTCTAACTTAGAATATTTAGGGAGAGTATTTTTAGTAGGAGATAGAAAATGTACATATTTAATGTAGATAAGATTGTTCTGTATATATTTTGTCTGTACCAGTGACAACTTTATATTCTCTGTGCAGTGTTTCAACATATTTACATGTAATGCATACCAACACTATCTTTATTATTTATGTAAAGTTTTATTTATTTACCTTTAAGTTCCTGTGGTTGACCTTCATTATTTATGCATTATTGTTATTTACTATCTGAGAAGAGGGTTATTATTTAGCACTGTAGGCTTGCAAAGTTGTGGTTTCCACCTTCCATTATACAGAGTACTCGAACATACTACCAGTGAAATATTAATTTTTATCATTCGTACTTTGCCAGACTAACAGTGGCATGTAACTGTTGGTCTCTGCTCCAACCATGGCAGGAATAAAGGTATGGGGCAGTAAATAATTTTGCTAGCCTTCCATGGAAGTTGTGTGTGTGTGTGTGAAAATAATTTGCTTGCAAAGCAGTTACCATGAGTAACACCACTAGAAGATACTGTGGTTCACAGAAAGAGAGCTCAGAAAGGGGCTTGGGGTGGTAGGCCAAAGACTCAGCTGTGTAAATTATCACGGTGCAGTCATACTCTAGATGTGGATGCTGGAACCCCATAACCAAGTTAGGACTTCTTTTTTTTTTTTTTTTAACTTTAACCTGTTTGATACCAGTGAAGTGATTTCAGAGGCTACCTCGCTGGTGGCAGATCTAAGGGTCATATATGCTGTCCTTCACATACCCAGTTGGTATTTTGCTTGGCAGCAGAGGGATCAACCCCCATCTGTGTTAGCTGTCCAATACACATTAGGGGCAGTGATGTACTGTCCTGCTACAAATACAATAAATACAATAATAACAGGTCAAAAACCCAGACAGCTTTGTAACGTACACCATGCTAAAAATACAATAACTCCACCAGCCCCAAAATAAATAAAGAACCAGGAGAATGCAATAATAACTCTATCCTGCAGCAGTGAACATGCCATTTGAGTGTCTTAGTGTTATGGTCAGCATTCTTACACAACTATGTTCTTTAGAAGGATCAATGTTGTAGGAGCTCACAAAATGAATGAGAGCGTAGTGAGGAGTGTAAACTCAGTTTCCAGAAATGGGTGGACAGTGTACATAAGCTGAAGAAAATCCTGCTCTATCATTACAATGCACATCCAACTTGTCATGTTTGAAGAATTCATAAGATGCTCTGGTAGTCATCTCACAAACACTGGAGAGAGAGAGAGAGAGAGTTTCAAAGCAGCTGATATGATGGATTCTATCAAACGTTTTGTTTCATCTTTCATACCAAAAGATGATGCAATTAGCCAATCACTTGCAAAGGGTCTGCTTGATAATCAGGTGACCCTATTTTCCTTTTGGAAAACATACAAACAACTAAGTCATTCCCAGTGACAGACACTTTCAGTACAGTAAAAGTTGTCTGTCCATGGAAAGCCAAATTATGCAAAATCATTTTGCTTCCTTCTCCTGTACAGGAAAGTAAGGAGATAAATGGACAGAAGGAGTGAGAAAACTTCCAAAAGAAGAAGAAACTCAAATAAAATCCTTATCCTTTCTTTGCCAAAGGTACTGGTTAAACTGGATGAATGTCCAGCAGATACTGACTTACATATCAAGCCAAGTAAATGTGACTTCTAGGTATATAGGAAATAGATCTTGGAAATGGAGAAACAGAAACTATGTGGTGCAGTTTTATAACACAGCTTCTGCCATCCATTTACCTGATATTACCTGAAACCATTAGGGGAAGAACAGGTAAAACTGCTCCACGAGGGGTAAGATGGGTCTACAGATGAAATAGACAACAGGGAGTCTTTCATCACCAATTAGGGTTCAATATAGTCTTTCCTGTTGGGGGGAAGGGGCTACCATAGTTGTTGCTGATGATATGTGGACTTACAGGTCTATCACTTTTTTCTTTTCCCAATACTATCTTATTATGATTATTATTTTTTTATGTATATTTATTTATTTTTTGCATATTTGCACTGACGTTACCTGATCTGCTTAAAAAGAAGGACCATGGCTTATTGAGAAGCTTCTAGAGAATTTAGGCACTGGCACTGGCAAATGAAATGGAATAGTATTCTAATTGTTAAGGAGCAAAAGTATCTTAGTGGTGACATATGATCCCTTAATGAACCTCAACATACATACCGAAAAAAATTACCACCACAGTTTTACAGCAACTAAAACAATGTTACTGTCTCTCTCTCTCTCAGTTTGTCTCATCAGTCACAAGAATGGCTATGATCAAAAATGTCCAAATACCAAAGACTGACTACGTCCTTCCCCTATTACATTTCATTCTGCAAGAAACACAGATAAAAGTACAAGTAGCAGCAAATAAGATACGTAGTTTTGCTCTGCTAGTAGTTACAAACTGCCATCACTGTAACATACAAAGAAGCTCACTGGTTATTGATCACAAACACTCACAGCTTTTTTAATTTTATTTTTTTATATTTGCATATGTTTACTGGGACAGTCCAACTGAGTACGGCTAAACCCCTTTTGAGTGGAGGTCTAGGGAGAAAAACTCATATTTTACACAAAAATTATCAAGATCACACTTAGAATGACACCACAAAACAATTCAATACAACAAAACACCAAAAAGACACATACCTACACTACACAAATGCAGGGGGGCAAGCCCCCCTGCGCCTCCACACCCCCCTACTTATAAATACTAACTCCGAGATCGCACAAACTGTAAAAAAAGAAAAAAAATCACACACAGCCAACACACACACACACACACACACACACACACACACACTCATACCTCTACCTCCCTACCCTAACCCACTCATACAAGTTACAAAAACACTCACACACACTCACTCACCTTAAACTGCAGACACCATCCCAGCCAAACCTAACCTAACCTAACCTAAATGTATAAGCGCGAATTCGACATAGTTCTATTCGCTCTTATGCACTTTTGTTATTTTGAAGTTTCGGCTTCATGGACACGAATTGCTGAAATTTGATATTTCAGCAATTCGTGATTATGAAGTGAAACTATATAGATATATATGGATTCCATACACTAGATCAAAGGTTCACTAATTCGAAATAGTGTATGGAATGCACACTGCAGTGAAAGTGCACTTACGCAAAGTTCAGTACAACGAACGGGCGTTGTACTGAACTTCTGTGCAGTACTCACCCCGTAGGGCTATCCCCTTGCCATGACCCGTGCCCTAACCCTAAGGTCCGTGATGACTGCAGCACAATGAAGGACATAGCAATGTCCTCCACTATGGTGCGATAGTCACGAACCTTAGGGTTAGGGCATGGGATAGCTTTACTAACTATCCCCTTACCCTAACCCGTGCCCTAACCCTAAGGTCTGTGAGTATCGCACCATAGTGAAAGACATAGCTTGTTTTTTGATGTCCTCCACTGTGCTGCGGTACTTTCGGTGAAGTGCACTTTCGCGGAAGTTCACTTTTGTTAAAGTAAGTGAGGCTTCCTATTACAAGTTCAAAGTTGTGAACTTTCGTTCTTGTAATAGGAATCCATATATATATATATATATATATATATATATATATATATATATATATATATATATGATGACCAGACTTAGAAATAAAGTAGCCAAATAAGGAACAAGCTCTGTCTAGGATAGAACCATTTCCATTGAAACAGCTACAGTTCTTTAAATGTGTAAGAAAAAACTCAGGTAGCGCCTGTAAAATCAATACAAGTGCACATGCTTTCATGACATAGGCTAGGTTTGCAGGTTAAAATGGCAGCTAGATACTTGCATAAAAATGCTTACTCTTGTACATAATGTAACTATTTTATTTTTTTTACTATACAGTCTTTCTTTTGACTGCATTATATGTCCATATTATAGTACCATAATCTACTTTTAAATATACTCTTGTACTCTGGTCATGGCAGCTACCCGATCTCCAAATTGTAAAATAAAAACAAACAAATAAATAAACAAACACCTACTTGACATCTTTCAGGATGTTGCCACTTTCCTTAGACTATTGCAATCCTGCTGGGAAGGAGAACTAAAGAGAAACTCCTTTCTAAACACTCATCTAGAAGCTACCTCAATGTCATCAGAGAAGGGCTTTGTTCTATGCAACATATACCAACAAAGGTTCATAGGTCCTTTCTAAACACTCATCTAGAAGCTACCTCAATGTCATCAGAGAAGGGCTTTGTTCTATGCAACATATACCAACAAAGGTTCATAGGTCCTTTCTAAACACTCATCTAGAAGCTAACTCAATGTCATCAGAGAAGGGCTTTGTTCTATGCAACATATACCAACAAAGGTTCATAGGTCCTTTCTAAACACTCATCTAGAAGCTAACTCAATGTCATCAGAGAAGGGCTTTGTTCTATGCAACATATACCAACAAAGGTTCATAGGTCCTTTCTAAACACTCATCTAGAAGCTACCTCAATGTCATCAGAGATGGGCTTTGTTCTATGCAACATATACCAACAAAGGTTCATAGGTCCTTCCTAAACACTCATCTAGAAGCTACCTCAATGTCATTAGAGAAGGGCTTTGTTCTATGCAACATATACCAACAAAGGTTCATAGGTCCTTTCTAAACACTCATCTAGAAGCTACCTCAATGTTATCAGAGAAGGGCTTTGTTCTATGCAACATATACCAACAAAGGTTCATAGGTCCTTTCTAAACACTCATCTAGAAGCTACCTCAATGTCATCAGAGAAGGGCTTTGTTCTATGCAACATATACCAACAAAGGTTCATAGGTCCTTTCTAAACACTCATCTAGAAGCTACCTCAATGTCATCAGAGAAGGGCTTTGTTCTATGCAACATATACCAACAAAGGTTCATAGGTCCTTTCTAAACACTCATCTAGAAGCTACCTCAATGTCATCAGAGAAGGGCTTTGTTCTATGCAACATATACCAACAAAGGTTCATAGGTCCTTTCTAAACACTCATCTAGAAGCTACCTCAATGTCATCAGAGAAGGGCTTTGTTCTATGCAACATATACCAACAAAGGTTCATAGGTCCTTTCTAAACACTCATCTAGAAGCTACCTCAATGTCATCAGAGAAGGGCTTTGTTCTATGCAACATATACCAACAAAGGTTCATAGGTCCTTTCTAAACACTCATCTAGAAGCTACCTCAATGTCATCAGAGAAGGGCTTTGTTCTATGCAACATATACCAACAAAGGTTCATAGGTCCTTTCTAAACACTCATCTAGAAGCTACCTCAATGTCATCAGAGAAGGGCTTTGTTCTATACAACATATACCAACAAAGGTTCATAGGTCCTTTCTAAACACTCATCTAGAAGCTACCTCAATGTCATCAGAGAAGGGCTTTGTTCTATGCAACATATACCAACAAAGGTTCATAGGTCCTTTCTAAACACTCATCTAGAAGCTACCTCAATGTCATCAGAGAAGGGCTTTGTTCTATGCAACATATACCAACAAAGGTTCATAGGTCCTTTCTAAACACTCATCTAGAAGCTACCTCAATGTCATCAGAGAAGGGCTTTGTTCTATGCAACATATACCAACAAAGGTTCATAGGTCCTTTCTAAACACTCATCTAGAAGCTAACTCAATGTCATCAGAGAAGGGCTTTGTTCTATGCAACATATACCAACAAAGGTTCATAGGTCCTTTCTAAACACTCATCTAGAAGCTAACTCAATGTCATCAGAGAAGGGCTTTGTTCTATGCAACATATACCAACAAAGGTTCATAGGTCCTTTCTAAACACTCATCTAGAAGCTAACTCAATGTCATCAGAGAAGGGCTTTGTTCTATGCAACATATACCAACAAAGGTTCATAGGTAGGTACTAGGCTATCGGCCCAAGGGCCTACATAAGCCTAGCCAACAAGGTTCCCTGGCTTATGCCACCCAAGAAAGTTATTTTCCTGTGCCACTGTCGAGCAGAGACACAGAAGTGATCCCCAGGGTGTATTTCCTATTTCCCATCCACTCATCAAGACTTTTCTTGAAGAACTTTGCTTGACATAGATGGGTAGCCTGTTCCAGAGTATGGGAAGACTCTGGGACAGGAATCTATCCCTCCAGCATGTCCTGTTTATTGTGGTGGCAAGGTTTAGGTCCCTAGAGCGTGTAGCTCGGAGGGATTGGGATTTCTTTAAGTGTAGCATGTCCAACAGCTCTGGGTTTGACATAGCTTTATATGTTAGGCAGAAATCACCTCGGAGTAGGTGATATGCTACGGAGTAAAGCTGGAGTTTTTTGAGGTGGTCAGTGTAGGGCATTTGTTTGAGGCCAGTAATCCTCTTTGTGAGGTACTTCTGTGGCCTTTCCAGCTGCTGCAGATGTCTTGTGAGGTACATTCCAAAAGGGGCATTGTACTCTATAATGGGTCTAATGAATGTCAAGTAGAGGGGAACAATGACCTCTTTTTTCCTGGCTGAGAACCCTTTTATGATGAGATGTGCCATGTAGAAGGACTTCCTGACTACTGTGACGATGTGACTATCAAAGGGGAGACTACTGTCCACCTGGGTCCCAAGGTCTCTTATCACACATTCGGTGTTAAGTAGATTGCTGCCTATGTGGTAGTTCATGGGTACAGAGTTTTTACCAAAGGGGATGACACTGCACTTTATTGGCATTGAGGCCATGGCTCTGACACCAGGCATCTGTCTCAGCAAGGCCCTTCTGTAGGATGTACACGTCATTTGGGGACTTGACTATGGCTCCTAGTTTGCAGTCATCTGTGAACTTCGTTAGCCATAGACCTTCTGTGTTAGCCTGTACTTCAGAGAAGTAGATGCCAAACAGGAGAGGTCCCAGGACGGAACCCTGTGGTACTCCACTTGTCACTGCTTTGAGGTCAGATATGGAGTCTGCAACTTTTACAGTGTGGGTTCTGTCAGTGAGCCAGTTGGCAACCCATCTTGTGACGTAGGGATTTATACCTAGTTTAGTGAGTTTAGCTATAATTCCAGAATGGGGGATGGTGTTGAAAGCCTTGATGAGGTCAAGATAGGCTGTGTGAACCACCTTACCCTCATCTACGGCTTTGGTGACTGCCTCAAAGAAGTCAATCAGGTTCAAGAGGCATGATCTGCCTTTCACAAACCCAAACTGGGTGGGATCCAGAGTTTGGAGGTTACCAATGTCTTTGTTTATGAGTTCCATGATGATAGGTTCCATGGTCTTGCAGACCAGGCTCGTTAGGCTAATAGGTTGATAGTTCCCGTGATCAGTGGTGGCTCCCCCTTTGTGGAGTGGGATAACTGTTGCTGTGCGCCATTCAGTGGGCACAAAGCCTGATGTGAGGCTATTATTGAACATGGTGCTTAAGTGGGGAGCCAGTTCATTCTGAAGTTCATGTAAAACGCAGCCTGGGATGTTGTCTGGTCCAATGGATGCTGTGTTTTTGGCTTTAGAGAGTGCAACTTTTACCTGAGTAGTTGTGATTACAGGGACTCTGCATTCTTCCTGTATAGATATGGGCCCTTTAGGGGGTGGGGGGGTAAAGTTAGCACTGAACCTATCTGCCAGGATGTTGGCAATATCAGTTTATGTAATTTTCGTGCCTTTGTGCTGTAACTCAGAGCAGATCTGGGTGTTGCCATTGAGATTCTTGACATAGCTATAGAATGCTTTGTGGTTGTCCTTAGAATTAGTAACACAGAGCAGTATATGTGACAGCAGCTCTGTAACTGGCATATACTGTATAAATGGCTACATTTAATGGCAGGGGACACTACTGTGCAACATATATAGCCTCTATAAGTTGAAGAAGAGAAAGGGCTTAGAAATTACCTTAAAAAATAGTAGAGGATGCAAGGGACCTTTAAAGGTTCACAGAATTCTCAGAGAAGTAAATACAGAACTACAAAACATGAACATTTTTCAGAATTAAAAAAAAGAAAAAGTGTACATTATTTAAAGGCCAATGGGACATGTGAAATAAGGCAATGTTAAACATCTAGAAATGTTTTTTTTTTTTTTTTTTGCCAAAACCATGCAGGTCTTCATGAGTGACAAGCCAAGGACATGGCATAATTAAATCAGTACACAACATCTGCCACAGAATTACAGACACTAGCAAACAATTTAAACAGCCTTAAACTAATCTCCACAGCAAGTAGCCTGTTTTAAAGACTGCCTGTACAAGTAAGCTCAGGGAACATCAGGGCTGTCTGTCATCAATTACTTCTTTACCTTTGTAGATCAGTAACGTGTGTGCACTATATCTTTAAGAAGCATGCAAGGCTGTATTGTGCACGTACAAATTCCAGACACGTGCCATCCTTAGTGCCATTTTGAAGGAGCAGTCAGATAGAGATCATGCATGATCACAGTTATTAGTTTGTATATGTTACTTAAGTTAAACTTAGTAAGCTTCTATAGTGATGTGTTTGTATAAAATAAAGCTGCTTACACAGAACCCATGAAGACTCTTCTATTGTGTTTGAGATAGGAAAGTGACAACCTTCTTGCAAAAACAGCAATAACAAAAGTGGGAAAGGGAAAGGTATACATAGAAGGGAGAAAAACAAAAAAGGGCGTTTAGTAGGTAAGAAAATACTGGTAACAAAGTTACTACAAAATAGGGGCCGAAAAAAGAGGAGGATCATTATATCTGAAGGAATGGTCATAAATAAAGCTGCAAAGAAATGGTGTAGAAAGTACATCTGGAAAACAAAAGCTCAGAGAATGACCCCACCTGTGTTTCTGTTTAGTTAAGTCCAAGTGTTCATGACTTCAGGGACTTTTAGCACACCAGGGCTGTCTGTCAACAACTACTTCCTTACCTTCTTGCAAATTCACGTTCATTACTTTAGTAATGTTGTCTGTCCACCTAAGCACCTGTAACCTACGTCTTCTTTTGCCTTAAAACCTCCCCAGCATCACTGTCTTCTCTAGTGAATCTTGTCTTTAGTTTTCTTACCAGAACTTCCAGTGACCAGTCTGGGTTTATCTCCTTAAATAATGACTGATTTGATCTTCTTAGTTCATGGAGTTAAAGGCACAGATTTTCTGGTGCATAGCCTTGCTTGCAGTCCAACTCTCACAACCATAAGTTTCTACAGGGAAAAACATAGCTTTGTCTAAAATGAACCTTTGTTTTGTAATATTAAATCTTGGACACAGTATCTTTTAAATTCACTGCTGTCATCATTTCTTCTTTATGTGTTTCCAAAGAACTGAGAGACCTAGAAGATCTAATTTTAGTTTCTTTGACGTTGAGCAGCAAGCCAGATTTTGTGATTTCTGCTTTCACCTTTCTTACAGGCTCCTCATCTCCTCCTCACATTAAGCAATCGTGCATATCTGAGGTTAACATTTCTCCTGGCAGTTTTACATCCAACAGCTGATGAATCAAACTCTGCAATCTGCTCGACATATTCAGCATATAAAGTAAATAATCAGGGTGATAATATGTACTCCTGACCCTTTCGTTTCCCAATATTGAACCAGTCAATTATTCCATATGGTTCTAACCATTGTTTCTCAGTGTGTCTATTGTACATCTACTATATATGAATCCACTACTAGAAGGGAAAAAACAGCAACAACAAAAGTGGGAAAGAAAAAACAATGACAGACTCATCTCTGATCCAGTAATCTGATGAGAACCTATCCGGATTGTTCCAAGTACTTCTAGACAGCCCACCTCTGTCATGATATAGAGAAAACGGTTGTAACAGAACACTGAAAAAGCTACACAGTGAATATATGTGCTCCACACTTGTTAATGTTGTTTATGTGACATCTGTGTAATTTGTGCTTCTCCTGCAATTCAGGCCACCTATGCTGAATGCCTCCCATAGCTGCCAACATTATATTACAGAATTGTAACACCTACAAAGAAGCAACTATGGACTACAGTTAGGCTACTGAAGTAGCTGCACTTCAATTAGTTATCAAATGTGTAATACTGATCATTCTGTGGGCAACACTGGTATCTGACTGCGTGAAATGACCCGTCACTTTTATATGTAAATCACCTAGTCTAGTACTGGGAATGACAGCATGATTCAGAATGGAAAGCAGTTGAACCGCATTATGTCTTATGAGATACTGCCTTCAAAACTGAATCTGTAATTGTGATGGCTTCACAAAAAGGGATTAGGTTCAGTTTACAGACATCTGGCACTTCCATTGCCCATTAGCATCCTTTCAGTCAATAATGTTTACAAGATGGAACAATGATTGAACATGAAGGCACATGTTTGCACCCACGCAGCTGATGCGCTTGGTCACACTGGTCATGCACTGGAACACATGACCATAGCTTTGAGGGAAATGTGATTCCGACAGCCACCGGTGGTAATGAGGTGAGCTTTCTTTTAAGGATTGACAATGCTTCATGCAAAGTCGTCTATTTCAGAATCCGACTATCTCACCATAAAACACACGCACAGAGGATTTTGTTTTGTTTGTTTATTTAAAACATAGCATAAACCAGTTCTGCAAACTAGTGGGTAAACAGCTGTTATCAGTAACAGTTAGCTTATGTTAATATCAATGATATAACCCTGGAGATGACTGCACTCTCACTACACGGCCACCCAGACTCATGAAGATAAACTTTTTCATCGTAACCACTCCTTTGTAACTTCCTTTTATCTTCTCAAAACCCATGCATTTATATTCAAGCTCCTTTCCACGTGTTTGCACACTGCTAAAGAATCTGCCAAATTATCTTTTCAGAATTTTCAGATGTTCTCCATTTCTTACTATATGACATCTAGTTGTTTCTCCATACAAAAATCAGAACAGTTATACTTTACAAAATATTCCACAATCTTTGTGTTATAGTTAGAAATTTCATAACACAAACGTCATCATGAAAACTAGATAAAACAACATCTTATCTGTTATATATTGACATATATTATTTTGCCTTCATGTGAAACTGCCTTCACCCAGCTTTATTTTCTTCACAAGGGCTTGTGTACTGCTAGGTCCTTAATATTATCAGACCTCCTAAAATGTTCATAGGTTCATAGGTAGGTACTAGGCTATCGGCCCTAGGGCCCATACAAGACTAGACAAAAAATGTACCCTGGCTTTCGCCACCCAAGAAATTTATTTTCCTGTGCCCCTGTCGTGCAGAGCCACAGAAGTGATCCCCGGGGTGAATTTCCCATTTCTCATCCAATCATCAATATTTTTCTTGAAGAGTGCTAATGAGGATCTCTGTTTGACATAGATAGGTAGTCTGTTCCAGAGTATGGGAAGTCTCTGGTACAGGAATCTATCCCTCCAGCATGTTCTGTTTATTGTGGTGATAAGGTTTAGGTCCCTAGAGCGTGTAGCTCGGAGGGATTGGGATTTCTTTAAGTGGAGCATGTCCAACAGCTCTGGGTTTGACATAGCTTTGTATGTTAGGCAGAGATCGCCCTTGAGTAGGCGATATGCGATGGAGTAAAGCTGTAGTTTTTTTAGACGGTCTGCATAGGACATCTGTTTGAGGCCAGTAATCCTCTTTGTGAGGTATTTCTGTGGTCTTTCCAGTTGTTGTAGATGTCTTGTGAGGTACATACCAAAAGGGGTATTGTACTCTATAATGGGTCTAATGAGTGATGAGTAGAGGGGAACAATGACCTCTTTTTTTCTAGATGAGAATCCTTTTGTGATGACATGAGTCACGTAGAAGGATTTCCTGACCACTATGGTGATGTGATTATCAAAGGAGAGACTACTGTCCACCTGTGTCCCAAGGTCTCATCACATTTTCGGCATTAAGTAGACTACCACCTATGTAGCTGTATGCTGTGTATGTAGTAATGTAACCATTGTTTCTTAACTAATTCCTCATGTTTTTAGTTTTAGCTAAGAAAACTATCTCATTATAGCTTTTAAGAAAACCATTCATGTCACCAGGATATTTTCAATGACACTATTTCCTTCAATATCACTTAAAACAGATTTAACATTTTAAGTTTTGTTGTTTAATTTAATAAAAATGTGTCTAGTGCTCATTAAGCATGTTTAATTTTAGTAATCTGACTCATGTAATGTCTTTTGGTAAACAGGATGACTAAGTCAAAAGGTACAAAAATTAAAACCGTGAAACAAAAAACTCAGGTATACTATAGCCTGAAACCTTATGTTAAAAAGTGCAGGAGATCCTCCAACTTACAGCCGGAGCTGAACTACACCTATCTCCAATGACCAAACTCAGCAGGCAATCCTAAAGTCAAGATTTTTTTTGCCAAGTTAAAATAAAAATGAACAATAAAGGAGAACAATTTAAGCTTTAAACACTGAGCAGAGGAAATGGTGTAAGATAAATTGTGATCTGTTTTAATGTTGTGTTTTGCTTTTAAAACAACTGTCTTTCTTAAATTTTTGGATGACAGTATTCCCTTTTCTATATTCTTCTAGTAATGATAATTCTTGCTTTATTTACTTTATAATTCTGTCCATTTGATATTTTCATGATAGCACTGAGGATGCTGGTGTACCTGAACATCAAAAACTGAAAAAGAACTAGGTAAGGCTGGGGCCTTCAATCAAGGCACGGTAAACCAGTTTCATAACTGGATGTTCAGTGTGCACAGACTGATAAAATCGCAAAGGGGCGACTTGAAACATTATTTATATCATGTTCTGGCCTTAATTTTCCAAATATACAAGTAAAACTGAGAAATCTTGTCTTCCTTTAACCTTTGAACTATAACTCATTGTCTGGATTTATATTGCACATCATTCCAGAAAATCTATGTCAAGCAGGAATTAATAAAGGCAACTCATCTCCTAAATGCAATGAAACAACTTAACTGCAGAATAAATGTACCAAACCATATAAATATAAAACCACACAACAAACATAACAAAAGGAAGGGCTACTAAGGTTTTTAAAACTTTTAAAATAGTTAAATAATCATCTTAAAGTAACACGCATCACTTTTTGCTATAATCATACAATCTATTTATTTTTTTGTATGGGGATGTAATATATAGTAATTCAACAGTTTTATTGCATGCTGAATATACTAACCATGCAAACGAAATTTTAAAGTTTAAAGATCTATGTGCATTTGATAAGGACTATGAACATTTTCTTTCATAAATAGACGTGTCAAGTCTCTGCCTTATAATGCTCTTTGTATGCATGATTCTTTGTGTAATTGTGTGTTCATAGGTTCATAGGTTCATACTAGGCTATCTGCCCTAGGGCATTTATAAGCCTAGCCAGAGTTGTGTGGCTTTCACCACCCCTTAGGTTGAAGAATACTATACCCATTAGTTTGCCGTGCCTCTGTCCAGCAGTGATACAGAGATGATCCCCGGGGTAAACCTACGATCTCCCATCCACTGGTCAAGATTCCTCTTGAACAGAGCCAGCGAGGTGCTCTGTCTCACATGGACCGGGATTCTGTTCCATAGTGTAGGGAGTCTCTGGGTGATGAATCTGTCCCTGCAGCACGTCCTATTTATATCCATGTTGAGGTTTAAGTCTCTTGCTCTTGTGGCTCTGGTGGATTTGGATTTTTTGAGGTGGAGCATGTCCATTAATTCCGGGTTGGTCATGGCCTTGTATGTCAGGCACAGGTCACATCTGAGCAGACGGTATGCGACTGAATAGAGCTGGAGTTTCTTCAGTCGGGCAGCATATGGCATATTTTTTGAGCCCCTTTATCCTTTTGGTGAGGAACTTTTGGGGTCTTTCCAATTGCTGCAGGTGTCGGGTAAGATACATTCCGAATGGGGCATTGTACTCAATCATTGGTCTGATAAGTGAAGAGTACAGGGGAACAATGACCTCCCTTGATCTGGATGTGAATCCCTTCATAATCAGGTGGGCAATGTAGAAGGTCCTCCTAACCACTTTGGCAATGTGAGTGGCGAAGAAAGGTTACTGTCAACTTGGGTCCCCAGGTCCCTGATAACCTCTTCTGTGCTTAATGGATTGCCACCTATGTGGTAACTTGGGGTTACCTTGTTTTTACCAAAGGGTATGACTATACATTTTTGGCGTTTAGCTTAAGGCCATGGCTCTGGCACCAGTTATCCATTTCTATGAGACCTCTCTGAAGGATATCTGTGTCTGATGGATTTTCAACTACGGCCCAGTTTGCAGTCATCTGCAAACTTTGTCAGCCACAATCCTCCTATGTTTGCCTGCACTTCTGAAAAGTAGATGCCGAACAAGAGGGGCCCAGGACTGAGCCCTGTGGGACACCGCTTGTGACCGCTTGAGTCTGACATGGCACCAGCAACTCTAACCCTGTGGGTTCTGTCCTTGAGCCAGTTTGCAACCCATCTTGTGACATATGGGTTTACATTTAAGCTGGTGAGCTTTTCTATGATACCAGTGGGGTATTGTGTCGAAAGCTTTTCAAGGTCAAGGTAGGCTGTGTGAACTGCCTTACCCTCATCAATGGCCTTGGTGACTGTTTCAAAAAAGTCGACCAAGTTCAAGAGGCATAATCTGCCCTTGACAAAGCCGAATTGGGTAGGATCCAATGTCTGTAGGTCCCCTATGTCTTTATTTATGAGTTCCATTATGATCCTTTCCATAGCTTTGCAGACCAGGCTTGTTAAGCTTATGAGGCGGTAATTACCAGGGTCCGTAGAAGCACCGCCTTTGTGGAGTGGGACCACAGTTGCCGTACGCCACTCTTTGGGTACGTATCCTGTGGTAAGGCTAAGATTAAACAGCAGCCTTATGTGTGGGTTTAGTTTCTCATTGAGTTTGTGTAGCACACAGCCGGGGACACCATCCGGTCCCATTGATGCTGTGTTTTTAGCTTTAGAGAGAGCAGCTCTCACCTGGGCATCTGAGATGATTGGGAGGCTACACTCTGCTGGGATAGATATTTCTCCTTTTGGGGGGGGGGGGAGAAATTTGCACTGAACCTGTCTGCCAGTATGTTTGCAATGTCTGTGGGTTCAGTGATTTTTGTATCATTTTGGACTAATTCTGAGCATATCTGGGAGTTTCCACCCAGATTTCTAACATAGCTAAAGAAGGCCTTATGATTGTCTTTTGAGTCCTTGGCGATTTTTCTCTCAAAGTTGGCCTTGGATGATTTTATGAGTGATCGTAGTTTTTTACTAGTGTTGATCAGAGATGTCTGCCCTTTTAGGGATTTTGCTCTATCTTGTAGTAGCTTTCTCCTCTTGTTGTAAAGTTTATGGCTGGGGTCCACCAGATCGGGCACTTGCCTTTGGTGGAAAGGATCTTGATTTTATTTGGGATTGCTTGATCGATGCTATCCTGGAGGTGCTCGTAGAAAGCATTTGTAAGGGATTCAGCAGCGTGGGTTGTGGTTTCCACTGGCTCAGGGGCCTTGAAGGATACCACACCAGTCTTAAGAAGTGTGAAGTTGGCTTTTGAGAAGTTCTTCACTGTGGTCTTTTTTGTTGGGGGTGGGGGCGGGATGTGGATCTCCAGTGAGATTAGTTTATGGTCTGATCTCACCAATGAGGGATATACTTCCGGTGTGGAGCATTTTGTCCCCATGTTTGTGATGATCAGGTCTAGTATATTTTCACCTCTTGTGGGAATGGTGACAAGTTGTTCTATAGCATTTGAGTTTATGAACTCCAGGAACCTTTGGGCTAGAGTATTGGGGCTTGAGTAATGTTCCCAGTCGATGTCTGGGTAGTTGAAGTCACCCAATATGATGGTGTTTGGAGAGACATTTATACTCTCCAGTGTCTTCAGGAAGGCTGTGTGGGGTTCCTGAGTTTGAGAGGGTGGCCTGTAACATGCTACAAACTGTAGAGCAGTTTTGCCTATGGTTAATTGCACCTGAATGGTCTCTGATGCTTCGTGAGTTGCCACCAGCCTGGAGGTGTGGGTATCCTTGATGAATATGGATACACCCCCTCCTTTTGTGGTACGGTCTGGGTTTTGGGGCCAGAACGCATGATATGAGGTAAAACCTGATAGTGTCGGGGTGCTCTCAGGAGCCTTGAACCAGGTTTCAGTCACAGCACAGACATCAATGTTCTCCATACTGAGGAGGGCTTCGAGGGCGTGCATCTTGAGATTTAGACTTCTGGCATTGAGCAGCATTACCCTTAGTTTTTTTACATTATTGTTTTTTAGGGCAGTGGGTTTAGAATTTGAGCCTTGCCAATATCCGGAAACCCAGGGGTGACAGGTGCAAGCCATCCCTTGCGAAGCAGCGTGGATGTCAAGCATGTCATTCCAGGCAGACAGACATTGGATCCCCTTAGAATGACACCAGAAATTTAGCCAATTATTAAAACCGATCATTTTGTATTGTGGCATCATTCTTGGTGAAGGTAGGATACTGCTCAGGGTCAGGGTCATGCCAGCCTGGGCTACATAATCTGAAAGCTCCTCTATGTCTCTTTTCATGTAGTCCAGGGAGGTACATCTCAGGTCATTCACACCGGCATGGACAATGACTGAGTCATACTTGTACTTGCTGTGGAGTGACCTGAGTGCTTGTGTTATGTGGCGGATTCTAGCGCCCGACAGGCAGCTTACTGTGACCCTCTCCTTGTTCAGTCTGGTGAGTGGGACGTCAGTGTGTCTGACTATGGAGTCACCTATGACAAGTGTGTCTGGCATTGTGTTTGGCCTTAAGGGCTGTGACTGATTTGCACACTGACTTTGTGATCTATGTGTTGCTTGTGTTATGTCATGAGGTGGCAGTTGTTTGGGTGTCTGCTTTGGAGGCCTCTGCTGTTTTGGTAGATTTCTGATCAGTGCCTCCGAGTATGTCTTTGTGTGTTTATGTGTTTGATTTGTAGTTGTGATAGTTCTATGTGAGACTGGGTTTATGGTGTGTGTGGTTACCTTCTCCTCCTGTCTGGTTTTGCCAGTCCTGAGTTGAGAGAGCTCAGCCTCCAGTTTGGCTATATAGTTGCATCTCTCGCATGTATTTGTGTTTTGTGGGAGGAGGAGAGGGTTGTCTGTGTACATGAGGCAATTGTAACATTGCCTCAATATTCCCAGATTCACCAGCTGAGCAGGAGAGGACGCTAGCAACTGACCCTTTGACATGCTAGAAAAATGAAAAGTTTGCTGTGTAACTGAGTCAGAAAGGACCTATAGGGAAGTGGGTACTCAAGGGGTTTTAAGCTAGTGAAGTACTTTGTATAATATAGAAGTGCTTTACCTGACTAAAAATGCTTTAGGAACAAGTGCTGAGCATTACAGATAGAGAATAGACTGTTTAGATTACAAGTAGAGCAGTTCTAAGGGAAAAATGAAGAGAAGACTTTACGAGTCAGAAATAGTTTAACCTTGTTTAAACTTGGCTGCCGATGGTGCTCTCTAGTGGCAACTCAGCTAAATGCAGAAAAGGCAATAAGTCAGTAGTACAGGCTAGCACACTTTAGTGGGCAGCCAAACAAATTAAATCACAAACAAAACATTTATTTGCAGAGAATAACTTTGATTAAATCTTTTCCAAAATATTTGTGGCTTTCTGGAAATGCAGGAACTATATTCAAAAGATTAATAATGAACTAAAATGATGAGAGAAAAAAACATATAACAAATCATTTGTTTTAGTCTCTTCTTCTTCTCTGAAGTCTTCCAAGCTTTGATTGTTTCTCTCTTTGATGAGAAACTAGCCCTTTCCATTTCTTCTTTTCTATCCATAATCCTTTTTTTCTTTGACAAACAGTAAAGCAGAGTCTAAATCATCGAAAACCTTAGGACCATCAGGAAGGAAGATTTTAGCAGGAAACAGAAGGTATGTTTTAAACTGTGCTTTTAAGCTCCCTTATTAGTGGCAGAAAAACTTTTCTTTTAGCTATTACCATGGAAGAATAGTCATTGTCAAAAGCACAGTTGTCTCATTAATCTTAACAGGAGCTTTAGCCCAAGCAGATTTAAGAACCATCTCTTTATCAAAAGATGATAGAAACCTAACTATAACTGATCTAGGATATTTTTTGTTAGAGTTAGTATTAGCTATAGATCTATGCTCTTTTCGCAAAAAGAAGATGCTCTGGTGGTAAGTAAGTTTTTTAGGGAGCCAAGTTGTTAAAAGAACCTTTCAATATTTTCTGGCAGTCAAAAATCCTAATCCTAGATCTATTTTCCAGGTCATCCAGCTTTGTTTGTAAATGTGTATTTTGTTTCTGTTGATTTCCTCTTCTTGGATTCTATTTTCCATGTCATTCACAGCTTCTTCTATGCCTGTCATCTGGTTCTTCTGTTGCAGGTCTGGTCTGTATAACAGGTCTATTTGTTTGTAGTTTTTCTATGAAGGTGTCTATTTTAGTATCCATTTTATCCATTTTATCAGTAAATAATTATCAGAGACTGAAGTTCTTTCTTGATGCTGGAGTCTTGAGAATTTGTCTTACTGGAACTCATTTCAGACTGATAAACTGACAGGAAAATTTCACAGTGATTTCTGACAGGAATATTCTTAAGATTTCCTTTCTTTTTTAGATATAGTTCAAGAACTATATAAAACAAACATATTTAGAAAGAAAATTACTTCAAAAATTAATTTTTAATTGGTGGAGCTGAAGAAATCTGCTGCTATCCTGTGTTCATCCTTAGGATGCTGGTGTGCCTGAACAAAAAAAAAAAAAAAAAAAAAGGGTGGGCTGGGGCCTTCACTCAACCCACGGTAAACCCAGTTTCAACTGGATGTGTTCGTGTGCACAGACTGATAAAATGACTGAACATTATTTATATCATGTTCTGGCCTTAATTTTCCAAATATCTTCCTTTAACCATTGAACTATAACTCATTGTCTGGATTTATATTGCACATCATTCCAGAAAATCTATGTCAAGCAGGAATTAATAAAGGCAACTCATCTCCTAAATGCAATGAAACAACTCAACTGCAGAATAAATGTACCAAACCATATAAATATAAAACCACACAACAAACATAACAAAAGGAAGGGCTACTAAGGTTTTTAAAACTTTTAAAATAGTTAAAGCTATAATCATCTTAAAGTAACATGCATCACTTTTTGCTGTAATCATACAATCTATTTATTTTTTGTATGGGGATGTAATATACAGTAATTCAACAGTTTTATTGCATGCTGAATATACTAACCATGCAAACGAAATTTTAAAGTTTAAAGATCTATGTGCATTTGATAAGGACTATGAACATTTTCTTTCATAAATAAGTCTGCCTTATAATGCTCTTTGTATGCATGATTCTTTGTGTAATTGTGTGTTGTTGTCCTGTTTTTATATTTTATGTTTTTATTTTCATTATGTAACTAGGCCTTGAGTGAAATAGGGCCCAGTGTTCAGGTCAATAACTTGCTAAATAAATTAGACAGCAAAATGTTTTAATTTAACTTCTGAAAGAATACAAGCTATGTAAATGATCATACTAAAACAAATTTGGTATTCAGTTCAACCTTTCCTCCCATCATTCAAGTGATACAAGGGGCCTTAAGGAAATCAGCAATAATTTAAAAAGTAAATAAACTGAGAGGGGATATTCCAAAGATGTCTACAAATAAGTTAGAGTAACAACCTTGAAAGTGAACAGAAACTCTCTGTTCTTTAAATGTAATCCCTAGCATAAGCATTTAGAATGACTCTGTTCCATGTAATCCTTAACTATAGAAGTCTTTGGAAAAATGTTGGACTTGTTGACTGAACTGATTTCTGTAGTACTTCATTCACCCATTTTTTATAACTGAGTTTATGCTTTAAGAAGTCATAGGGACTAATCCAACAACCAAATAGGTGCAAGGCATTGAAACTCATTCTGTACAACACACTAGTCTATCACCGAATGCAAACTCTCAGTCATTCAACAACTACACAAACAGATAGGGGCAATTTGGAAAATATTAATTCAACTACTGTATCTCTTTGGAGGGTGAGAGGAAAACAGAACAGCCAGCAGAAACTCCACAAAGATGCAAGTAGAACATGCAGACTCTGTTCTGATTCTCTACTGTTGCACTTGATATGCAAAGAGCAACCTTCTCTGAGGCAGAAATATTACTCGTTGCATGACTGTGGCACCCTGTAACAATTCAAAAAAGTAGAATTATTTGCTGAAATCACTGCCCTGCTTGACACCTACCTTCCTTCAGTAAGGTATTCTGTAAGTAATAATGTAATCTTCATGAATGCATCTTGAAACACCAGAAAATGTTCATCATATTGATCGCTGCTGCAGTAGCCTAAGCTATATTGAACATATCCTGTCAAGGATTGTCATGAGACTTAATTTAACGTTTAAACGGGAGTGCACTGTCATTAAAATCAAAATAGTAACAATAAACACACTAAGCAACAATAGACAACCACCGGCTTGACAGAAATCCAGTATGACTGTATTAAAGGTAAAAATGAAAAACGTTGACAGAAATCCAGTATTACCTTTAATACAGTCATACTGGATTTCTGTCAAGCCAGTGGTTGCCTATTGTTGCTTAGTGCGTTTCGACATTATTTATACAGGCTTTGTGGAAGCACAGAGGCATTTACTCTGTCGAGTGTGGCCCTTTACGTTATTTTAAAACTATGTGTTTATTTACTTTTTTGTGCTGGTAAATTACACTGAAGTGCTTTTTACTATCTTTTTACTGGGAAAAAGTGACTTTTTGGGACTGATGTTTTACCAGCTTGTGCCATGTAGAAAGATGTACCATTTTTGGGTTGACCATGGAGCAACCTATAGCTCCTAAGGTTGGGCCTTCTTTCAGCAAGGAAAAGAAAGAGTTAAGCAAACAGCCTTTGCCACCACAGCAGGCTAGCTATTTGCCTCAGTTACAGGTGGGTGACTCTGCTGTGGCCAAAGCTGATTCCTCAGACCAGTAATACTTTTCCCCAGGTTCTCCTGGTGTAGCATCTGGTGTCACTATGGATGAGAGGTCAGCTACATTGTCTGTGGCTGTCGAGATCTGCTCAGTGGGCAAAGGCCACTCCTGTGGGTCCTAGGACAAGGGGTAGGGAAGACACCCCTGTTTAGTCAGAATATTGCGTCCATCCTTGGAGAAGCTGCTGCTGCAATTAATAAACCGGTTTGCTCCAATTTTCCTGTCAAAAAGAAACAGAAAAATAAACATTTGTCTACTCCTGCACGTGCCCCTTTGAAGAGGAGTTGTTTATTAGGTCTGGCTCTGGGTCTTGTTCAGGCTATTGATCCTTCATACAGGGTGGTTTCTGGTAAAAGAAAATATATTTTCCTCTTGCTGAAGAGGTTCAAGATTCTGAATCAAGACGGGAAGATGAAGGGACAGATGCAAGGTTTTCTCCTCAGATTTCTGATTCAGACTCAAGGAGAACATGGTATCTGAATCTCCCTGTGAGGGTTTCTTTCTCTGAGACTATTTTGAGACTGTACCAGTGTTTTCAGTCCCTCAGAAAATACTAAGAGCTGTTACAAATGGAATTTCCAGAACCTTCACCCATTCCCCAAGTGCTTTCAGCATTGGAGGGTGTGTTTGTCAATGGCTGTAGCTTCTCTGCTAGCCACCTTGCTGCTCCTAAGATCACAGACAGACTGTATACATTTCCTCAGACTGCTGTGTTTTTATACACTCTTCCCAGACCTCCTTCAGAAATTAAATCTTTAGCTAATCCAGCTGTTGATACACATTTGGTTAATTCCAATCCTTCCCTTCAGACAAGGGTGGTAAAATGATTGATAAGTATGGGAAGAAAGTGTATGCTTCTGCCACTTAATTTTCAAAATTCTGAACTGTCAGGCTCATATGCTAAAGTTTATTCTTTCTAATTGTGAACGTATGAGGAATGTATTATCTGAAGTTCCTTCTTGTGAGGAAACAAATCTGCTGTGAGTGGTTTAGTGTCTTGCATTTCTGACGTCACCACTCATTGTTTAAAGTGTTTATGCTTCTCTAGGTACTTCTTCCAGGGCTACGGCCACTGGTACTGTCCTGAGGACGTTTGCCTGGCTGGATTATCTAGATGTGAAAAATGAGATTTTACATTCTTGTTTTGATAGAAAGCTAGTTTTTAGACCCTCTGCTGCAGAGGTGATTAAAAATGTAATGAAAGGGATAAACCGATTTAGGGAATCTCTCAGATTTTTTCAGCCCTCCTTTTCCAAATTTTCAAAGGGATTCTTTTTTGTCCAGTTTTTTTACAAGAAACAAAACAGTCTTAGCAAAATGCTGGTAAGTAGACATTTAAAAAATGATAGTAAGGAAATTCCAAAAAGAAAGCAGGAACCCCCTCCAAAACAAGAGAGAGACAAAGAAGTCAGAATGACTATATAAAGGACCACGGGCCCCTCCCCCAACAATCTGGTGGTCTTTTATCTCTTCCACAAAGTCTGAATCTCCATTTCTCTCTTTGGCAAAAGATCCAAAGATCACTCAAAAAGGTTACAAATGGCAATGGGAAGGAATTCCTCCCTTCCAGGGAGTTATTTTTCATAGACCAGACTACCAGACTTCTCTTTTTCCACCTGAACTAAATCACATGTTGTCCCAGCGAGTAATAGAAACAGTTTCTTCTTCCCAGTCTGGGAAAAGATTCTATTTAAGGATGTTTTTGGTGCCAAAGAAAGAAAATGTTCGGAGCCCAGTTCTGGATCTTTCTTTCATAAATGAATTTGTGGTGATGCCCAAGTACAAAATGCTGTCACGTCACAACCTGCTAGTCCTCCTTCCTCATTTATGATTGCTGGTAACGCTAGTTGTAAAAGATGCTCATCATACCAGTTTGTTAAGATTTCATACATTTCCTTAGCTTTTGTTTGTCTGGATAACATTATCAGTTGTCTGCCTTACTCTTTGTGTACACTTTTAGTGTAGTGGATAATCAAAAGTGGTCTAGCTCCCATTATAGAGCATTGCAGACTCCAGGGTATTCACATTTGTCCATATTTAGATGACTTACTCATCTTTGCAGAGTCTTTTTCTAAATGTCAGGAATCTCTCTCTCTCTCTCTCTCTTGAGTGAGAGATCTCTTATACACGTTGGCATTCCCATAGAACATTCAAAAGTCTTTTTTTTACTCCAACACACTGAATTGTGTTATTGGGGTATTTGCATGACACATCAGTACAAAGACATTTTCTTCCAGAGGAAAAAAAAGATCTATATCCAGATTTATTTCAAGGGTTTTCCAATCAGATGTTGGTCTCTCCAAGGGAATATCTCAGGATTCTGGGTGACATGACATCTATGATTCTCAAGATACCCCTGGCAGGACTCCACATGAGAAAGATACAATGGTATCTGAAGTGTCTTTGGTCCCAACACCAACTTCCACTATTTTTTCAAAAGTCAGTTCAGGGATTTGTCAGAAGAGAAATCACTGGGTGGAGACATCAAATATCCCTAAATCCAATTGTTCCCTTCACTCCTCCTGCTACTCTTCAGACTTTGCTTGGGAAGCAGTGTCAGGAGGGATAAACGTGTATAGTGTGGGACACCAAGGCCAGACTCAAGCACATAAACGTAAAAGAGATGCTTGCTATTATCAAGGCACTCAACTCCCTAAATCACCTTTGGTGTCCAGGACCTCTTCAAGTTGTTACAGGCAATACCAAAGTTATGTGGTACATCAACAAGCACGGGGAGACCAGGTCTTACCCCCTATGCAGGCGACCATACTAGCTTGGGATATAGTTTTACAGTACAGTCTCACTCTACAGGCATTCTACATTCTGTCAGAGCAAAACTGTGTGGCAGACAAGCTGAGCTGGACACAGCAAGACCCTCACAAATGGAAACTAGTTTGGGAGTCTTCAAAGGTTTGATTCATCTGTGGGGATTTCCTCAAGTTGACCTTTTTGCCTCCTCTCTGAACAATTACATGACAAAATTCTGCTCCAGGACTCCATTCAAGAAGGCCTGAAAGCCAGATGCGGTTTCCTTTCCTTGGACAGGAATGTTCCTGTATGCATTCCACCCTTTTAACTGACATCCAGGTACCTTAGAAGATTCAGAATGAATCCCCATTGGTTATTGCAGTGCCTCCCTTCTGGCCCAGGCAACAGTTGTTCTGCCTTCTTTTGGAATTGGCCTGGAGCAATTACAAGTTCCCTCACTGAATGGATCTCCTCACACAAGAACAGGAGAGTTTGATACACCCCAACCGCAATCAACTTCAGCTGACTACCTGGATGATAGTGTCTTAACTCCGTTTAGGCACCTGTTTACTGAGGATGTGCAGCTGGGGAGACAAGAAAGTTTGCTACTAGAAAATCATATATAAAGGAAAATGTTTTGTAGCTTGCGCCAATGGCATAACCAGCATCCATTCAAGGCTAGTGTTTATCTGGTGTAAAACTTTGTGTGAGTTACTATCCAATGGTCTTTCTTACTCCTCTATTAAGGTTCATTTGTCGGCCATTTCAGCATGTCTGCCCATGGATTCCTCTCCTTTAATGCATTCTCATGTCAAAATGTTTCTGAAGGGGGTTCTACATAAGAGACAGCTGTGAAAACTGGTGTTCTCTCTTGGGATCTTAATTTTGTGTTACAGAAGCTAATAATTGTTCCATTTGAGCAAACTCAACTGGATAACTTGCGGTTCTTCACATGGAAGACTGTTTTGCTGATGGCTTGGACCTCTGCAAGAAAAGCATCTGATTTGTAACTTCTTATGGTGGGTCAATCCCCTCTCGTTTTTTACAGGGGATAGTGTTTTTTTTTTTTTTTTGAAAACTAGCCCTACTTTTATGCCTAAAGTGGTATCTACGTTTGCTTTAAGCCAAACTATCCCCCTCCCTGTTTTCTTTCCTGAACCCAAAAGTGAGGGGGAAAAGATATTCCATAGCCTGCATGTCCACAAACATCTCAGGTACTATCTTGACAGAACAAAATATTTCAAATCTTCTGATCAGTTGCACATGTTTTGTGAAGGTAAGAAGAAAGGACTACCTGTGTCAAAGCAGACCATCTCAAAATGTGTGTATCATGCTTTTACCTTTTGTTATTCACACACAACAAAACTATTCCTGGCATGGTCAAGGCTCACTCTAACATGACCTTGGCTTCATCTTTGTTTTTTTTTTTTTTTGGAAAGGGTTGGATTCTAGAAGCAGCAACTTGGTCCTTTGCCCATACTTTTACAAAGCACTACAGGCCTGATTTCTTCTCTAGGTTTAGATCAGGCTTTGCTAAGATTATTCTGTGGGGACTACTGGATTCTTCCCCTTCCCCCCTCCCAAATGTTGCAAAGTAACGTAGTCTGACCATATAACTTTGGCTACTGCAGCAGTGATCAATGTGATGACCATAGGACAGTTGTATAAATTATCTTACCATAACAGCAGATGATTAATAATCACAACTGCAGTAGCCACTTCCTTCCTCCATTCCCCATAGTTTTTAGTGTGCTTTTATGCCAGGATGTGAAGTTTCATGCATTTGTCCTCCTAGCTATGTCCTCTCAGGGTTCAGCCTCCCTCTCTCAGTTGGTATGAAAGCTCTGAAGAGCTTGGTGTCAAACATGTATTTTTCAAAGCTCAGCTTCTGCTGTCTAACAGTTTGGGCACATGGCAGGTGTTGTGAAGCTTTGGAAGCTGGTTAGCTGTTGTATCCTTGACAGGAGATAATCCATATACCCACTGCTAGTGCAGTGGTGGTCATTCAAACCTCTGCTGTTATGGTCAGTTTACTTAAACTGTACTTCAATTATTTTCATTTTCATCACAGATATCTTTCTACCGTTCTTGATAGAAGTGGTACATACATTTTGGGAAATGTGTACAAAAATACTTGAAATAAATTATAACCTTGGCAGACATACATAAAGTTACATTTTAATTAAAACTGTCAACTCAGTGCGTCTCAGTGGTTTATAATTCATCAGGCTTGTAGTTTTCCTTTTCTGTAACATACTGCCCAGAACTACTTCAGTAAAGCCCAAATTGCCAGGTCTTTGGGTAAAGCCCTAATGATGACACAGATATCTTGACTCTAATGAGACATTTGAGCAATGGAGGAGCTGGTCAGAGGTTTCAGCTTTAGTGTCCGTTGGTGGGCATTTTAAATTATGTCACAGCATAACCATTTCAAAGCAGCTTAGCTCCAACTTTTCAACTTTAAACACTGCACTGTACAGTGTGATTGTGCTGTGTAAAATGATCTTTCAGAAAGGAACTAATAAGCTGTCTGTTTGCTCAGAAAGAAGGATAACATGCTATGTACACTGAAATACTGCATGCGATATCAACAGTTTTATATACAGTTGGCCAACCTGTGGCCATTTTATTGCGGTAATAAACTGACTGCACAAAGGAAGCTGGGATAACCATTTGATATGTATATACGTTTCATTTTACATTACAAAACTGGTAGTCAGTGGAGAAAATCTAAAATGTATGTCTCACTTCTAGCATTTGTGTAATGCTTCCTGCACACTTCATTCCTGTACTTGTGCACTCTCATTTTTGGCAATATCTGTGGTATTAGTGGTAGAAAAATGGCAAGGATTTGTTTTTCTGCTCCTGATAATTTCCTGTAGCTTATTGTTAGGTTGTTATAATGTTTAATGCAGTGTCACAGCTCTGTTGTTAGGTCGATATAATGTTTAATGCAGTGTCACAGCTCTGTTGTTAGGTCGATATAATGTTTAATGCAGTATCACAGCTCTGCTCCATCAGAGCTATGAGTTTCAGTAGGACTGTTTGCTAACATGTTTTGTTAATAGTATAGTATCTCAGCTTCTTCTATAACATATAATGCAGTGTTACAGCTCCAATTAAGGTACCTCTATCAGACCTCTCACAACTAGGGGCTGACAGTGTCATCTTTTGCTGACACACGTTCCATTTTTTTAAATTCAGCAGTACATGATTAAATGCTGATCTCTGCAGGCATTTTAAAATGCCGCATCTAACTTTGTCACAGGATCTCACCAGTAAAAGTATGCTGCTGTCAACAAGTCTGTGTCTGTGTGTGGGTATGTGCATTTATGAGATAACCCTTCACAGAATGCAATACAAAATGTCATAGCCACAGCCACCCCCCCATTACAGCTCCAGTCAGAGATGTATGGCTCATGAATTTCAGAATAATATATTTTAATAACATCTCACATCTCCTTAGGTACAAAATGCAATGCAAAATGTCAGACACCCAACTCTAGTCAGAGAAGTACAGTTCATGTATTTCCTACCCCAGAGATATCCTTACCCAGGGTAAGGGAAGGCTGGGGGGGGGGTCAGAGCTGGAGTGTGACCAGGGACAGCAAAAGACACCAAAATGGTTATGTCATACTCAAGTAACATATTACTTTTTGTCTTCAAGCTACCAGGAGCAAGCCCATGTGTTCCGCCAACACAGAAAGGTTGTCAAACACTGGTTTAATCTACATCTTGGAAGTTAGGAAGGCGACAAGGCCACTTTGCAACACTGTTACTGTTAAATGATTTGATCTGAAACTTTTACAACAGGAATGACTTCAAAGGAAATGATGAATGTGATAACTACTGACTCAGCTTCTGGCTAGGATCTGAATGTTTTGCTACTTTCATTTTACAAACATTGTTCACAAAAATAATTGAATGTTAATGGAGTCTGAAAGCATATGTTACAGTTTATAATTGTAGCATGTGGACAAATGGTCTCTAATTCTTATCCTGAAGCACTTGGTAAAGGCACATCATCAGAATGCATCATAAAGTTGACTGTTGTGGTCTATTATGTTCAGATAAAACCGTACAGACTCTTGCCAGTGGTCATTTGTGTAGTTATTGCTGATAACACACATACACACAGTTTGGCTTTGCTTGTAAAGCAAATATGCATAAACTTGAGTATTTTATTTTTTAATAAGGGCAAATACTTCAACAACTCAGGTTACTGGCTATAGGAAAATAAATACAAAACTAATTACCATCACTGCAGTTTTTGCCTTCCCAGCCAGCATCACAGATACAACCACCTGAAGAAAAACAAGAAAAGGAATCATAAGCCTTAATGCCAAAGAAATCAAATTAAATCATACTCTCAGACACTGAACTGCACAGACGTCTGCTAAAGTAAATCATACTCTCAGAAACTGAACTGCACAGAGGTCTGCTGACAGCTGTTATCTCACAGCTGACATTGCAGGAAACTGGATTAACTTTCTGCAGCATTTCAATTACATTGTTCTAGATAATTCTAACTTGTATTGCTCCTTATATCTGACTCTTGGAAATACAAGCATTTTTCACCATATCAGACACAGCAAAAACAGTCTGCACTCTCATGTGTTTTTATATTAAGAGATAAAGTAAAAATGGAAGCATTACACTAGCCTGAAATCAGCAATCACTCTGTCATATTAAAACAGAAATAGATTAACGTGGCCCATTCACATATGTAAATAACACTTATATCTGCAAAAGATGTTTAGTCACATTTTTATAATGTTAATGTACTGCATCAAAGTTCTGCAATCCTCAACCAATGGAGTAACTACTACTACCCCCAGACTCTTAAATCACAGCAATTACCTCTGACAGACGGTACAGATTACTCTCAGAGAACATGGAGAGCTCTATAACACTCTACACTACTAAGACTGCACCAGGAATAATTTTATTCTGAAACAAAACATAATAAATTATTATATTTTCAAAACATTTATTTGTGTGATAAGTTTATAAACCTTGGCAGCTTTCACTGAAGCTAAAAAACTCAAAAACATATATTAAAAATGTAATATTTAACAAAAAGGTTTTAAAAAAACTTATTACATGTTTTATCCACAACAGTAATCAATCTTGTGTCATAAAGTAATAATAATTAATCAAGACACTAATAATGCAACAGAAACAAACGAGCTACTTTAAATTAAATAACATATAATACGGTGTTTTAACACTGCCTCCCTTACATTTCTCTGTAAGTGGAACGAAACTGCACCACTGCAAAAAGAAAAGGATTTTCCATACTTTCAAGGAAAAATGCATAATTTCCAAAATGACATAGCTCAACTGAAAAACAAGCACTTTATGGAGGACATGCTAAAAAAATGGAATCATATACTGCCCATATACACAATGCAACAGACAACATTTTAAATCACAGTGGCAAAAATTAGTATAGTGGTAAATACAGACTCTCTGCTCTATAAAAAATAAACAATAAATGTTACAGGTACATAGCCATAACATTTTATACAATGCAGCCATATTAACTGAAATCCTATACAGTAAACAAAAAACAACGTCATGCAAAACATCTTTAGATTGAATATTAGTCAGTGCAACTAATTAACATACTTAAGTACAAACACACACCCACACCCTCTCAAAACCTGAGCATTTGTACTCCGAGAATTAGCGAAACATGCTTTTCTAAAGTCTTCCAAGGGCTAACAGGAGCTACATACTAAACTATGTTTGCATGTTGCCAATCAAGGGATTCCAAAGAGCACCTTTAGCTTTGTTCTGCATGGAAGGTAGTTTTTCATAATTATTTTCTTTTGCAGTCTGATTTGGGTGGGTCATTTGTACTGAAAGCAAAGTTAATGCCCCCCGCCCCATCAGCCCTTTAAAAACAACTGTCTGTGTCTGCATTCTGATGGCCAGGTCATAGGGAACTTCATAGGGGACCTGTTGGCAGTTGACAGGTACAAGGGCCTAACATATTCAATTTGGTGTTAGTACTTAACCAAGAGCCAGAACAGGTTACCTTGCCATAGCTAAGAACACTACTGGTTACATTAATTTGCATGTTTCCTTGGCTCCATTACTGAAGAACTTGACCCATTACTCCATATGAGGCTTGTGTGTACATCCAAGTTTTGCACTTGGTAGTCGATGACTAAGATGCAGCTACGACTGCATAAGAGTGGGTGTTAAGGATGTATTGATAACATGGGGGGGGGGTGCTACAGTAGGAACTGGGCAAGAAAGATGTACTGTTACAGTCAGACATGCCTCACAGTAACAGAGTAACACCGACTATGTTTTATACAGATACGAGCCCTTATGACACATTCCCATAACTTGTAAATTTTTATAGTATTTTTCAGCCTCAAACCTCTACTGAACTAGACAAGCTTATGTGTTTGCTTTCTTTCACAGTTATACCTAATATAAGTCACTGTTTCTTAGAAAGATCAGAAGTCAGGGTCGGGGAGGAACAAAATGATCAGGTGACAGAAGTTGGGGCTCTTTCTGAATTATTTATCCACCCTCAACTTTTAGCCACTATTTTCACAGCCTTTTCACAGCATTCCAGTAGATATGAAGGATTGAGTTGGTGTGTGTCTACATACATGTATATGCTTGGACTCGTGCATGTTTTCTCATTGTGTGCTTTTATGAATCCCTTCCTTATTTCACATTATGCTACCCATCTCCTACTGATCAGTTTAAAATGATGTTACAAATGGTTTATCTTTAACACAGTCATTTTACTGGATGAATTCAAGTCATTATGTGTCAAAGATGCTACAGAGTATCATTATGTATCAAAGATGCTACAGAATATCAATATGCATCAAAGATACTACAGAGTATCATTATGTATCAAAGATGCTACAGAGTATCATTGAGACACCACTACAGAGATCTATTATGTATCAAACATGCTACAGAGTATCATTATGTATCAAAGATGCTACAGAGTACCATTATGTATCAAAGATGCTACAGAATATCAATATGCATCAAATATGCTACAGAATATCAATATGCATCAAAGATGCTACAGAGTATCATTATGTATCAAAGATGCTACAGAGTATCATTATGTATCAGAGACACTACAGAGTATCATTATGTATCAAACATGCTACAGAGTATTATTATGTATCAAAGACGCTACAGAGTATCATTATGTATCAAAGACGCTACAGAGTATCATTATGTATCAAATATACTACAGAGTATGCCTTGGTAACTTGTGTGTTTTGCTGCACTGCTATCCTTCTCATGTGTTCAAGTTCTGTAATCAGTGCAAATATCAGTATAGGACATACCAGTGTTTAAGTTACATGACTTCTGAATGCCCATGACTTTTCACCTCTTAAGTCTTTATGGGTACATTCAGGTCAGTAAAGCAAAACTCCACTAGCTACAGATGTACGTTTTGGCTATTTTGATCATCTCATCAGTACATCATAAGTGGATTGTTTGGCTATGCTTTAGAATTACACAGTTTAAAATCAAGCCTGATGTCCAAAAATATAGGGGCACCTGCAAAATATCCCAAACAACAACTAAACAAAGGGTAAACATGTCACAAAGACAAATCATTAAGTAAAAACTCCAAGAAAGACCCAGCTAAGTTAGAGTCCTCACTGGTCTTCTAGCTTAGCTGGGTCTTTCTTAGAGTTTTTAATGTCTAGGATATCAGGATAATAGTTGACCTGCAATTTTAAAGTCTGTTTTGTACAATTTCTTTAGTGCCCACCCCTACCCTCTTTGGCTCTTCTGAAACACCTATGGACATCACACACTCTGAGGTGCAATTCTCAGGAAGGTTCATAAAGACTTGTCCATATTCTCAGCATCCATAGATAACTAGGAAAGTAGGTACAGTGTCATTTCTCATCCATGTTAATTTCTGACCGTCAGATGTAATACCCCATAAGCAGCAGTGTCTCTACTAAAATTCCACTCCAGGTGGTCTTGTTATTTGACATAGTACAAGTTCTACAGAACAACAAATCAAACTTATAAGGTCTGTACTACATTAACCACTTTTATTTTTTTTTATAAAACTCAGACTTCTCCACAATAAAATTTACACAGACATTTTAAAATCACATGACAGAACACTAACCAATCAGCATCTTTTTTGTGCTTTCAAATTCAGAATGCTTTTTAAAGACGCATGCTCATTTAAACCAGGGAACATTGTGGCATTTAACCTGAGTTGTCACTTCACTTCTTTTCTAATAAACATTTACAATTGCCACCTTTAATGTCTAATTTAACAGAATTTAGAATAAAAAAATTACATTATCTGAAGTTGTCACACCCAATACTATGGCAATACAATGCAATCTCTGTGTGCCTTTTTCCGCTTGTATAAACATGTTTATAAATGTATTGGCCCATCTTTCTTTCAGTCCTGTCTCCATAAAAGGTATCACATGGGTCACACCTTGCGAGAGAGAGAGAGAGGGAGAGAATCCCACTAAACAAATAGTTAAATGCCTTTTTGGTCCCAAAACACTGGAGTAACCCAGTACCATTACATAGGAGCAAACATTTAAGAACTTACAGTAGTGAGAAGAAACACATTTTTAAGTCCCTGTGACCTACTCAGAAAATAATCTATTCATCTTATTATTCCTTTCTGAAGCAGGCTTTAAATCGCAAATATCTTTTACTGACAAAAACTGGTTTATTCCTCAATGTTTGAAATAATTCAGTGTGCCCCTCAACATTTTCCACTTGTCACAAATAATATTACTAATGGTTGGGGTATCCACCCTGTACCTGATGGCCAATGCTGAAAGTCATTCATCCTTTTTGGCTTCCACAGTTAGCCTTTGTTATGCTACTTTGCTGTTACTTAAACTGGAGGCATACCTGCTTTCCTGTTACCTATAGCTACTTGAAAATGGCAGAAATCCTGTCTTCCTTGTACCACCATTCATAGTTTCATGGTTTTAAAATAACTGCATTGGGACAGAGGCTCTAAAATCATTAAGTACAGTAAGATAAGAACATATATCCAGTGCACTTTTTAATGATTCCAAAGTATTATTTTGCCTTATTAATATTGGCAATTTCTTCCACAATTTGACAACAGCCAGACTTATAGAAAAAGGGCTTTTAAAATGACAAAATCATGTTGAAATGTGTTATTATCACAGGCTAGTTTATTCAGGCTTACTACCTGACCTTTAATTACATTTTCTTAAACATGCATTGGGTAACAACTGGAAGCACACATGTATGAAATAGTAGAAGTTGTTAGTTTAAATGTATTAGTTTTAAAACATCAATTTGTTGCATCATTGTACATTGCCTAACATCTAAAAATAGTAACTCTTCTGTATACCAGTTTAACTTGAAAGACAAATATTTAGTGGAACTTTTCAAAAAGTCAGCAATATCATACAACTGAGTTCTGTAGCCTGACCAAACAATACAAATATCATCGATAAACTGCTAATGAAATTTAATGCATCAATAAAATTTAGAATAAAAAACAACCTCCTTTTCCTAAACTCCCAGAAAGTAACTATTTGAAATGTTGGGACCGGCGAGTCCTGAAGTACGAAGACTGAATGGCCAAAAGAACGGACTTACATATACTAAGTCTGATATGTCATTTCTCTAAATATTCCCTTTTCTCCTAGGTATGATAATCTTGGAGTTCATACACACACACACACACACACACACACACACATATATATATATATATATATATATATATATATATATATATATATATATATATATATATACATACATATATATGGGTCTACTTTGACCCATCGAATTTACCTTTCAGCGAAACTGAGTTCCACTAGCACAGTTCAGTGAAAGTCCATTTCTCTGGAATGCACTTTCATGAAACTACAGTTCACAGAGATTGTTGTGGGAGATCGTGGTACAGTGGGGCTAAGGGTATTTTCCCTTTTCTCCACTGTAGTATGATCTCAGAGTTGGTATATATTAGTAATGTAGAGTAGTGCATTTGGGGGCTGATGATGATGAAGATGATGATTGGTGTGAAATGAGTTTTGATGTTACTTGTTTAACATTTTCCTGTATTTGCTCTCTTAGTTTTACCCCATCTGAGCAGTGCATTAGAACCTGCACTGTTGTTTAATATTTGGGTAAACTGTTTAGATCAGCGGTATCGAAGCACACATATTTTGAATCTATTAGAAGGTAAGTAAGTGAGAGAATAATCTTGGCTTCAGAGGTAAGGAATTTCTTGTTACAGGAAAGGAGCCCTAGTTTTGAATGAGTCTTTTTGATACAGTTATTAACATGCAAGTCAAATTTAAGCTGATCGTCGATGGTTACGCCTAAGAGCTTAGTATTGGATTCTACCTGAATGGGAGTGTTATTAAGAGACTGTATGGAGAAGGAGGGTTTAATATTGTTGAACGTTTTAGGTAGGAAGAGTAACAGCTTTGTTTTTTTAGGGTTAAGGATGAGCTGGTTGTTGGAGAGCCATGTTTCAACTAAGCTAACAGACGCCCGAGTAGCTGAGAAGAACTTAGAGGGAGAGTTGGCTTTGGTGATGACTGTAGAGTCATCTGCGTATCTCAGTAAAGATGACTGAGGACAGGAGGTATAGAGCTGATTAGTAAAGATATTAAAAATTAAAGACCGTTGATGTACAATTATTTTTACAGGGAGAGGAGGGGAGAGTGCAGAGTGCCATCTCACTGACTGAGACCTATCAGTGAGGTAGCTGGAGAACCATGTAACAGTATCAGAGGAGAAGTTGAGTTTATGCAGTTAGTGCATTAGAAGAGAGTGTGAGTGTCAAAAGTTTTGAGAGGTCCAAGAATAAGCAAGAAATAAGTTCATGGTCGTCCATTGCTATAGAGACAGTGTTGAAGAAGGATAACAGAGCTGTAGTGGTAGAATGCGGATTAGCTGAACTGCACTGCAATTATAAATATTAGAATTCAGTTGTTACAGTGCTGTTATTTCATCCATCCATCCTTCCATCTTCACCCCCATTTTCCCATTTTTTGTACATGGGATCAGGGTATCACTTCAACAGTGACAGTCACTTGAAGCCAAGGTTTGCACTGCCAGGTGGCACATTTTTGACTGTTTCCTGTTGTCTGTGTTAACCCACAATAAACTGTTGGTCTTTTTGTATTTGTAAACATACAAGAGTTATCATCATTTTATCGAGTACTTCTACCATAGCTGTTTGCAATGGCGACTGATTACTGCTACAGACCACACTGTGCTGTTTTTTTACAATCTAATGCAGAATATTTTCAACTACAGTATCATTGGTTTCTGCAAGGGGTTTAAATCCCCTCATCATTCAATGTGAGAATGAACTGCACAAAACTTAATTAGAAAGGAAGAATGGATAATATATTAGAATATACTCTTGTAAAAAGGTATTACAGGAAGAACCATTACAGAATTGTTACAGCATGAAAGAAAACAACAAATTAGAGGACCTAGTTAAAAGGGGGAATAAAACTTGACAGTATTAATAATAAGAATATAGATCACACCAAAGTTAAATATTTACCAGGAAACAGAATGTTCATTAAGCTACAGACTAGAAACATAAATCATAACAGGCTGTGTTTGGGCACCAAGTCAAACATTACAGAGAAGAATAATATGGATGTAGGATTTTAACAATGACATTCTCAGTCTAGATGTTAAGAATCACAGACCTTGAATTAACTAAAGATAATCTTCAACAATCGGATTTTAGAATTCAATTGGTAGTACTTCATTCCTATGATAATTCCTTAGTACATCAAACACTGCAGCCTCCCTAACCACAGCACGCTATCCAAAAGAAAATTCTGTCTCTCAACCACTACCTATATATTTATATTCATATTTATCAAGAGGTTATCACTCAAACGGTGAATGAAGACTGCATAGGACAACAGCAGTGAAATGGAATACGCAGAGAATCTAGAGGACATATGTAAATGTTAAAAAGAAGAGCCCTGTGCTGGTCATGCTAAATTCATGACTTCACAGAAATATTACATTCAAGGAATAAAATTATCATGACATGAAAAATAGTCACCAAGGTAATACGGCAGGTACAGGGGACACATTACACAGTGACCTTGAAATAATAAGGTCAATTGGACAGTATCCTATAACCATAAATTGATAGTAAAACCAGAAGGCCATCATTATTAAGAAGGATGGAAGATCCAAAGTACATGTTTTCATGGACTCCATCTTAAAATCTATATGTACAAAACTGAAGGATTTAAATAAGTCTAGCACTACAGTATCATGTATCCCAGAAGTAAAATTAACTGAAAAATAGGCTCTACTGTTCAGGCTCCTAAAAAACTATAAATATATGATCATACAGGGAGGAACTATCGATCTTAAGAGATACCCCACTAAACCATACAAGAATACCCTTCTACAAATCTTAGAAACTGCTGAAACTTAGAAAACTGAAGTAGTCATCATTCATAATATATCAAAAAAGGAATATGAAGCACTACATGCCTTATGAAATGACAACAGTATATCTATTCAGCCAGCCGATAAAGGTGGAGCCATAGTAATAATGAACAGATAATTTTATGTTGAAAGTATACTGAGACTTGTAAGTGATTCAGAGGTATATATGAAAGTGAACTATGAACGAGTCAAAGTCATTGATTAGGTCTGTTCATTTGGTGCTTTATGATTGTTTCTTGGAAAATGATATTACCTGTGATTTATACAAATATTTAAAGGTTGAAAATCAGTTAATACCTATTTTATTGGGCTGCCAAAGGTACACAAAAATCCTGGAACCCCTCCACTTAGATTGTTTCAGGTCGTGGATGGGTAACGAAGCCCATTTCAATACATGTTGAACATAAGTTGAAAGGTGTTTTGAAAAATATTAGTACTGTCTTAAGAAGACACCATGCAGTTTTCTAACTGACTTGTATGTTTTTTATGGAAACTTGTCTTTATAAGTCTGATATTTTATTAGTTATATTATATATTTTCTCTCTATTTACAGTTCTTCCCAATGATGCTGGGGCTGAGTTTTTGAGAGAGGTTTTGAATTACAATAGATCAATGACTGTTAAAAAGACAGAATTAGTTTGTCTTTTTGTTGAACTAGTCTTAGAGAATAGTGTTTTTGTCTCAGCTGGTGAAAATTATTGGCAGCGTACTGGCATGGCTATAAGCACATCTTGTGCCAACAGCTACGCCAACACTGTTTTGAAAGATAATGTTTTTGCTTCATTTTTTCTGTTTTTATAAATGCTTTGTTGATGATGTGTTTTTGCTGTGGAGGGGAACAGAACAATTGGATGAATTTATTAAATATATTCATACCACCACCTCTTTTTTAAAATTTACAGTCAAGAGTTTGTATGAATGTTTAGAATTTTTAGATGCAAATATTTTGAAATATAAAGGAGAGTTTAGTATGGGTCTGTATAGACAGGTTTGACAAGATATTTATTAGTATTACAGATTTACGTGATAGTTTGGCAAAACCTTACTTCTCGGCTGGGGCCACTGAGTTAGTCCAATGCACAGAGTCTACTTACTCAAGTAGAGTCATCCCTGCCTCATTATTTTACTGCAGGGACTTTTCCCTACAATGCTTCTAATTTTTGTAGCTTTATTAATAGTAGTTTCAACATCCAACAGTAGGTACAACCTTTGTATTTAATGTGACTGCAGACTGTAATACAAGAGACAATGTTTGTCTGGCACAATGTATATTGTGCTCTTCTTTTTATACAGGAAAAACTAACAGGAGTCTGAAAGAACATATAAGAGAACCCGTCAGAAGTATCAGACTCCTGGATGAAACTAATGCACTTACACGACATGCTTCTCGATACGGGAAGCACATGCTTTTATCTTTATTGTTATAGATAAGCTAGATTTTTCTTTTAGATTAGGCAATTTTAATAATATCACTAAAGAAAGAGAATTACACTGGATAGTTAAATTACAAGCTTATAAAGATAAAGGACTGAATGAGAAAGTTTGTTTGAAACTTGTATTAAAATCCAGGAGTTTAAGAAGATGAGGTGCTGCTTTAGTGGTACTGTTTCTTTAAGCTTCATTGTTACTTGATTTGTTACATTGTATCCAAGTTTCAAAACTGATCACATGATTTTAGTAGTTTGTACTGATTTGTGCTTCTGAATTAATTTTTTTGTATCTAAGAAGGTTTTTTTATTGTGTATTTTAACCGTGTGAAGAAGCAGCGTTGTAGCTTGAAAGCACTTACCGTTATTAAAGTCTTCAGCTGTGTTTTACATGACTCATGTTTTTATTTTACTTCAGTGATTTATAACGCTATTGAGTTACTTTTTAATCAGCCCACTTTTACATTTCTCATTTGCTAATGAAATTATTATTATTGCACAATATTCACCACTGATGGTGTCCATCTACGTTATTATAGGGCAGGTTTCCTTAAGTCAAAAACAAAAGATTGATTACATTAATCTTTTTTTTGGAAGCAAAACAAAATGGGGAACCCTCCCCAAGAAACTGAATGCCTGATCTTACTCTGAAACAGTCCAACTGTAATTTATTTCTTTTATTTATCCTATCTGTTGAAAGGGTACAGCACTGAACACTTTTCTCTCCTACAGATGACATGTTAAAGCAAGGCCTTATCTGTTTGAACTGATGGTAGCTCAGGTGGCTGTAAAAGATCCCACGGCAGCTGTCAAAAACAGTAAGGGAAGTTCACGATGCCCTGTCCAAACTTCCTCCCCTAGTAGTATAAATACCAGCTTGAGTCTCCCATAAAATGAGGTCACAAGCCTAGTGCGACTAAGTCAGTCAACAAAGAATGGATGGATGGATAGACAGATAAGCAAGCAGGCCCAGATGACAAACTGTCCCATTTTCAAGAGTGAATGGGAGGAATGCCTGGTTAAGTGACTTACTCAAAGTCATACAGTAGGCAAATGTAGGAGGAAGGAATCAAACCCTGTACCTATACATTATGGGCACTGGAATCAGCTCTCTAACAGCTCAGAGCTTTAGTTTGCTGCACCAAGAGTCAGCCTGTAATGTAAGAAGTATTGGTAATAAACACCATAAATTGTACAGTTTAATAAAATACAAGAAGCACACAACTGCGACTGAAGTACAGGCCTGGGACTCTGAGGATATCAAACTCGAAGACTATAATAATTGGGGATGTTTAACAGAAACATCCAGAGGTTGAGGTGTCCGGCTACTTTTACATAAAGTTATTACTTGCAATCAGATAATGACCGATAATAACTTGATGCAAATTCAGGTCTGTTAAACAATAATAAAGAGTACCTAGCAGTTAGTTATATGAGTCCTGTCCTATGAATTCTGGTAATCATGAATCTGATACTGTTAATCCTTGTTCATTCCTTATGCCTGAGGTTATTGGTTCTCACCTCGGAACCGAGCTGGCCATCTTCCAAACTCGCGACAGCCACAAACTCTCGAGCTAAACTCTTACCCACAATTCCCCTCTCCGTTACCTCAGATTTTGTTTGCCGCGTTGCCATTCAGTTGTGTCAAGCCATTTCTCTTGAGCTAAGTAAAACTCTCGTTGATAATACCTAATCGTATTACAGCTTTTCTCAGTTCAAATCGTGTTAAATAGTTATCTCTTATCCTATCGCATCTAGCGACTCTCTTTTGTTTTTTTCTAGCCCTTCTTTCTTCTTACCATGAGGTAACTCCTTTACCATCGTTGGTAAAACCTTTCTTTGCCTTACCTTCGGGTATTTCTCGTACCATTGTTGGTACCTTCTTCCTTCCTTTCTTTTTCTTCCTCCTACCTATCATGGCCGAGAAAAAGGTAGTCTGGGATTTAAGAGATGTGTGGATTGTGGGCATAAATTGCCTATTTCGGACGCACGTTCATTATGTGTTTACTGTTTGGGTGTGCCTCACTTAACTGTTGACCTGCCTTGTGGGATTTGTGCTAATTTGTCTAACAGGACTTTGGTGGAAAGGAAAAATAAACTGATTTTAAAGGAACTACTTAAATCTTCCTTTACACAGGCTATTTCTGGGGTGGAGGCTTCAACCCCTCCTAGTTCCCATAAGAAAATAGATGAACACAAGAAGGCCAAGTCTCTCCTGTTGTCTCCTGCTGGGGACAACCAGGAACCGAGACCTAAGAAGGCCAAACTTACTAGTTCAGATTTGACTTCCTCAGCCCCGAGGCTTTTGGTGCCTAGATCTTTGGCACCACCCGTTACTTCAGCACTAAGTTTTGTGCCCTTTACCTCATCAGAACTGAGGGGCCCACCAGTTCAGACTTCCTTACCGGCACCGACATTTTCCTTGATGCAGACCTTTCCGGCGTCGATGACTGTTTCAACGCCCTCTCCTGCTTTGACTCTGACTATTTTCACGGCACTGACTAGTCTCTCAGTACAGAATACCTCATTTTCCACACAGACTCTTTTGGCACCTACCATAGTGCCAACTACTACTTCGGCACTGACCTCGGTGCAGACCTTACCTTCGGCACTGATGATCCCCTCGGTGCAGACACCAGTAGTACAAGCCTTCATGGCTCCATTGTTTTCAGTGCAGATGCCTATTTTAGCACCATCTAAATACCCCTTTGTGAGAACCGAGTTTCCTGCATCCTTGGATAGACCTGACTCCCCTTCAGCTATGTCTATGAGATCCACTAGAAGCCTCTCAGAACATGATGTGGTGCGCCTTGTGGATCAATTGCTTTTGGCCAGAGGTTTCCAACCCTCCAGGAACTACTCTTCCTTTGGAGGTGAACACCCTTCTCCAAAGACTCCTACATATTCTCCTCCTTCATTGCCTTTGAAGCCCCCTGCTGCAACACAGACTTCTCTCACTTCGGCTCCTTTCATGGACCTCACTAAGGAGTCGCAGTTGCCTTTGTGGCAGGAGAGACTTGTCACTCCAGCCACTACTCTGGATGCTGGCTATAACGTACGTACCCCTATATTTCACAGCCATCCAAGGACTCCGAGTTGGCGGGCTGATTTGCTTGAGCGAGGTGTGTCCTCCTCGGGTGGACCAGCCTTCCAACTCATGGAGAAGACTCTTGTGTCTGTTGGCGATCCTGTGCTATCAGTGCCCCCGTCCTCCTCTGGACCGCAATTTACACAAGACACCTCTGGCGGACACCGGGTAGAAGGGCCTCAGGATACACTCCCACTGGAGGCCCCTTTTGCACTGTCTCCTCCAGATTCTCCCTCTGAGGAAGTTCATCACAAGAGTTTGTGTAAGAGGAAGCACGTGGACTCCACAGAAGAGTCCCTCACAGAAGACACAGACTTTGATGATGGGGAAGGGTTCCCTCTGTCACCCTCTGAGATATCCTTTGGAGATATCCTCAAAATTTTTAAGCAGAGAGGTGACTGGCGGCTCTCTAACCCAACCTCTGAAGAGTCTGTGTTCCTGCAGGCCTTTCATGTCCGGCCCCCTACCTCTTGGGTTACTCCACCTGCCGACGACCTTGTCCGACTCATTGTGCAGCGTGCATGGAAGGATGCTGACGTTGTTGACACTATTCCCCACAGGCCAGATAAAATCCTGTCCCCTCCAGATAGCGAGCCTCACTGGTCCGAAGGTCTTCCTGTAGATGCCTTAGTGGTGGCGGCCACAACAAAGAAGGATCTGGCGGAAGAAAGCCAGACTGTCCACCCGCCCAACAAAGAGTCCCGGGCACCGGACAGATTAGGGAAGCGTACCTTTGCATCAGTGACCTTTGCAGTCAGGTCCCTTAATTATATGGCACATTTTACCAGGCTTCAAAGAGACTTAATTTTTGAGCTCTCTGAAACCTTGGCCGGAGCTGTGTCTGATGAGGTCCGGGACAAAGTGGCCTCACAGTTAGCCACCCTTGAATCGATTTCTAACTCCTCCATGCGTCTGATTTTTCACGCATCAGAAAGAGCAGCTAGAGCAGCGGGTGCAGGCATAGTCATGAGACGGCATGCCTGGATGCACTTGTGTGATTTCGCGGAACCTTTCAAGGCTTCCTTTCTGAACAGTCCCATTGAAGCCTCTTCGTTGTTTGGACCCAAGGTTAAAGACACACTGACTTGGTGTGAACAGGACGGTAAGACCCTTTCTGCTGTGGGTGCCCACTATTCTTCCCCTCAATGGGCTTTCTCCAGAAACCAGAAGAGTAGGAAGATGTGGAACAAAAAGTCTCAGGGTTCTTTCCGTGACACATGAGCCGAGTTTTCCCCTAGAGGCAGGGGGGAAACTCATATGGAAGATGCCCCTTTTGGGGCAGAGAAGGTCTGCGTAACCAGGGTTCCAGAGATTCTTTCTCTAGCCAGTCCTAACAGCGCTCCTGAAGTATGACCCAACTGCTTTCCTCTGGAAGCGGTTGGGGGTCATTTCTCTTTGTACCCTTCTGCCTGGCTAACCATTACCACCGATTCTTGGGTACGAGAGATAATAACCAGAGGTTATCATATTCCCTTCAATCTTTGTCCCGCCCCACTAAGGAGCTTACCCGATGTTCCACCCAGTCAAAGGGTAGAAGCAGCATTATAGATTTCAAATCTGCTAAGAAAAAGAGTCATCCAAAAAGTCCCACCAGACCAGATAGTATCAGAATTCTACTCAAGATTATTTTTAGTGCCAAAAAAGACCGGGGATTGGAGACCAATTTTGGATCTCAGTGTACTAAACAAATTCGTAGAAGTACAGAAATTCCGGATGGTCACAATACAGTCTATCCTCCCACTCCTGGAGGAAGGCGATTGGATGTGCTTTATAGATCTTCAAGATGTGTACTACCACATACAGGTGGACAGACCATCGAGAAGATTCCTTCGCTTCTGTGCAGGAGTCAGTCATTACCAGTTCGGAGTACTACCCTTCGGACTCTCTACAGCCCCCAGAGTGTTCACCAAGTGCATGGCAGTCGTCACAGCTCACCTGCGACTGCAAGGATTCCGGGTGTTTCCATACCTAGACGACTGGCTCATCACCGCCCCCACCAGACATCTATTGGAAAAAGCCTTGGCATACTCTCTTCACACCGCAGAAAGGTTAGGTATAACTATAAACTGGCAAAAATCCAACCTATCTCCATCCCAATCCATAGAATTCATTGGGGTGCTGTTGAATACAAAGAACTGCACGGCTTCGATTTCAGAGCACAGAATCTTAAGGATAAAACAACTCATACCCATCCTCTCAAGGGAAAGATCGACAGCACATTCTGTTCTCCAGCTGTTGGGTTCCATGGCAGCTTCCATCACCATTGTCCACCTCGTGAGGTTTCACATGAGGCTTTTACAGTAGTTACTACTCACCCAGTGGTACCCTTTTCAGTTTCCTCTCTCATCCCAGATTCGGGTGACTCAGAGATGCAAACAAGACTTGATTTGGTGGATGTCGCAGAACCTGTCACAATGGTCTCGCCCCTTCACACCCCAACAGCCCAAAGCCACAGTGACCATGGATGCCTCCCTGATGGGGTGGGGGGGCTTTTTCAGGGGAAGACAGTCCAAGGCATGTGGTTGAACCTAGAGGCTCATCTGCATATAAATGTCCTAGAACTGAGGGTGGTGCTTCTAGCATTGCAAGCATTTCATCTCCTCCTTCCATCAGGGACTATTGCAACATGGCTGTAGTCTGGTACATCAACAAACAAGGCAGAACCAAATCCTACCCACTTTGTCAGGAGGCCATGAGGATATGGCAATGGGCAATGGCTAACAACCGCTTTCTTTTAGCAACGCACATTCCTGGAAGTTCCAACTTGATAGCAGACAGATTGAGCAGGTGCATTCTGCAACCATATGAGTGGTCTCTGAATCTTCTCATAGTGGCGGAGATTTTCAACTGCTGGGGTTTCCTTTGCTGTGACCTTTTTGCATCCCCAATCAACTACAAGTGCAGAAATTACTTTGACCTGATTCCTACCCGGGGACAGTCAGCCAAGGATGCTCTAATACACGACTGGCCCTCGGGTCTGCTTTATGCCTTTCCCCATCTCCCTCTCATTCCCCAGTTCCTGAAGAAAACCCGCCGGTTGAAGAGCAAGATAATCCTCATTGCACCATATTGGCCTCAGCAAATTTGGTTCCCCTTCTTATGGCCTCACCTGCTAGATCAACCATGGATTCTCGATCCAACTCCGGATTTGATCTCCCATCCACAGAACCTGATTCACCCCAACCTGAACAGCCTGAAGCTCACAGCTTGGCTCCTTCACTTCCGGTGATTGCTAGGCAGACTGATCTTTTTTCCCCAGTAAGTGACATTCGTATTGCGTCTCATAAGTCATCCACCAGAACTACTTATCTCAGCAAGTGGAAAAGGTTTAACATTTGGCTGAAGGAAAAAGAGATAGACCCTTTTTCAGCACCAGAGCCAGTAGTACTGGAGTACCTGTCCAGTTAATTCCAATCTGACCTATCTGCTTCTACCATTCGAGTTCATTTGGCTGCGATATCTAATTTTCACGATGGTGTCCATGACTCTTCTCTTATGTCACACAAATTATGCAAGACTTTTCTAAAAGGCATAAATCATTTGAAACCCCCTTTTAGAGAACCTAGCCAGCCATGGGATCTGTCTTTAGTCCTGCAAGCGTTGACTACAGCTCCTTTTGAACCAGCTTTTCCATGCGACCTCAAGTTTCTTTCTTGGAAAACTTTGTTCTTGGTCTTCATTACTTCTGCCAGACGTATCTCTGAACTTCAGACTCTATGCATCAAACAGCCTTTCTTAATCTTTCATAAAGACAGAGTGTCATTGAGAACTAATCCTTCCTTCCTGCCAAAAGTGATCTCTGAAATGTCCATTAACCAATCCATTGAATTGCCAGTTTTCTTTCCCAATCATTCTAACAGAGGAGAATTCTGTCTACATACCTTTGACATTCACAGGCAAATTTGTTTCTATCTGGACAGAACTAAGGCTTCTCGCAAATCAGATCAGCTATTCCTGGCCTATTCTGGTCCTAGACTTGGATGTGCTGTTTCTAAGGTCACATTGGCTAAATGGTTGAAAGACTGTGCAACATTTATTTACAAAACTCATGATATTCCTCGGACTACAGCAGTTACGGCTCATTCCACTAGGTCGGTCGCAACTTCTGCTGCCTTTCATGCTAGAGCTTCTTTACCTGACATTTGTGCAGCTGCAACTTGGTTTATACCCCATACCTTCATCAGCCATTACAAATTGGATTTGGCCTCCAGAGGAAGAGCGTCCTTTGGTTCAATGGTGCTCAGCAATGTCTTTCCATGAGAGCCTCCCAGGAATAAAGGTAGCTGGGGACTCTGTCCCAGGCATAAGGAATGAACGAGGATTAACAATATCAGATAAAGAAGTTATGTCTTACCATAACGTTCCATCTGTATTGTTGATCCTCGTTCAGTCATTATGACCCTCCCTCCTTCCCCCTCATGAGGCTTATAGTGGATCTCATCATCCGGTTCCGATTGGTTCTTTGACCAGAGGTAGTCTCTACTTCCTTTGACTTGCAAACTCAATCTGAGGTAACAGGGAGAGGGGAATTGTGGGTAAGAGTTTAGCTCGAGAGTTTGTGGCTGTCACGAGCTTGGAAGATGGCCGGCTCGGTTCCAAGGTCAGAACTGATAACCCCAGGCGTAATGACTGAACAAGGATCAACAATACAGATGGAACGTTATGGTAAGACATAACTTCTTTTTTGTTAAAGTAACGGACTTTTAAAATTTACTGTTACCAGGAGACTTCAATTACTCCATTACTGACTAGATTAAAATCTCCTGAAGGACCATTTCTGAACTTGAATAATTGGGCACAATTTCCTTTTATGGCTTAATACAGCTGGTAAAAGATAAAAGTATGACTTATAACACACTAGATTCCCCAGACAACTCAGTGACTTCTAAGCTGGACTTTAAAGACAATATGAGATTACTATAATAGGATTTTTTTAATAATACTCAGTAGTGTTATATATACGCTAATTTCACATTTAAGTGAGTTATGATCTGACATGCTGAGACGTACTTTGGAGCCTTCAGTAGGAAACACGTAGAAAAGTTCAGTTGAAGCTGCACAGCGAGGGAAAAAGCAGGAAACGGTGGCAACCCTTATGCAGTCAATGTTGTGGAGTGATAGGCCAGTGAACTCCCATATGAAACAGTAACAAGTGACACTGGATAAAGCTGAAGAGAATATGTCAAAGGAAGATGTTACAGAACTTTCTGTAGAATGTCCACAAGAAACACAGAATAAAGAATGTGCCCTCAGTCTAGAAGAAAAGTCCTAAGGAAGAGATCCGTGAATTAATAGCGATGGATAGACATTTTAAGATCAACCAAAGAAATAGACTACAAAAAGTAAATAAGACCCAATGAACACAGTAATTGAGACTGTTTATAGAAATTCATGTGATATAACAGACGTAAATGGAATATATTACTGTGCAGTTAAATTAATAACAAAGTCTTACCACAGAGACATAGAACAATAAGGGAAGGGGAGAAGAAAAATACCTCCAAAGAAATATCGAAATGAGAAAACTGTTACGACAAGACGTGTCACTGTTAGAAGAGTATAGAAGTGGGAACAGGTCAACAAAAATACTTAGAAAGTGCATGTGATAAAAGCAAAATGCGGTATTAGAAGAGACCAGGCTGCAAAATGCGCTATTAGAAGAGACCAGGCTGCAAAATGCGGTATTAGAAGAGACCAGGCTGCAAAATGCGCTATTAGAAGAGACCAGGCTCTATCCTTCACTATTGCAAATAGTAAACTAAAGATATCAACACAGGCAGAAAAACTTATATATGCAGATAAATATAAAGGAAAAGTCCAAAACAAGCAAGTCATTGATGACTCAAAAAAGTTTTATACAGAACTGAGAAGCAAAGCAAAAACAAATAGAAACATCACCAAAAAAGAAATAGACACATTTTGGAGAAATATCTATGAAAACCCTATATGTAACATATGAAAGATGCTGAAAGAATAAAAGTAAAAGAAACAATAAGTTCAAATGTAACCAAATTGTAAATTCTGTGTGTTGGCAGTTGGACAGACAACGATACTCTCCAAATTAAGGAAAAACTACAATATATTAAGCACCTTTCTTCACAAAAGTAAGAACTTCATCAGAATGACACAATTAAAACTCACTGAGTATTTAAATGAATTAAAGCCAACCAATAAAATCTGCTTACATATTTCAAATAGTTAAGAAACATGTGGGTTGATAATTGTTTAAAGAAAACCATCAATCTAAAATACCCTAAAATAAACAATGATAGACATCAGTCTTTTTAACTTTAAAATGGGGCTTATAGAACATGCGTCATTTAAACCAGGGGGACTTGTGGCATTCAAACATAATTGCCCCTTTAATTCATTTTTATCAAGATGTTCATTCCCTACATAATCCCTGGTATCCAAAACAACATGCCCCACAACAGAAACCTTGAAGCCATGAGCAGGATGCTGTGCTACATGCCTATAAAGGGCAAAAAAAAAAAAAAAAAAAATTTCATCTGCTTTTACTGTACTTGTGTTTTTACCTACTTCTTTTTACTTTTGCATCATCTTAAAATACTCAATTGTATTTATTACTGCTTGGTGTAACTCATTCTAAGCCTTTTGGTTTAAACACTTGGGCTTCGGACCAGTTAGTTGTTTTGCACTGAGAGGGTTTGTGGTCTGCACTGTTGTGGCAGAACAGGTAGCTTACATCCTTCTAGGTTGAGAACTGCTGATTGAGGGCTCAGTGTCTGTTATTCTAAAAGTGTATTAATTCTGGTTTAAGTACTTGGGCTTTCAAGCCAGTTATTTTACATTAAGAGGGTTCGTGGTCTGCACTCTTGTGGGAGGAGAGGCTGGACTCTGCCCTTCTGAGCTGGGAATTTCTGGTTAAAGGCTTATAGTGCATGCATATCTGAACTGTTTCTTACTGAAGTTGGTGCGCCTTGTTTGCTGTGGCATAGACTGGATTCGGGCCTGCTGGATCTAGCTTTGTTTGTGTAACTTGAGCACTAATCCAGACATTCTCTAAAGTATTCAATGGTATTTATTACTGCTTGGTTGTAACTTGATTAAAGTGTAGCTATCATTCAAGTCTTTTGGATTAAGCACTTGGGCTTCAGACCAGTTGTTTTACATTAGGAAGGTTTGTGGCAAGCACTGTGGTGGCAGGACAGGTAGCTTTCATCCTTCTAAGTTGGGAACTGCTGATTGAGAGCCCAGTGTCCAAGTGTATTAGTTCTGGTTTAGGCACTTGGACTTCAGGCCAGTTATTTTACATTAAGAAGGTTCGTGGTCTGCACTCTTGTGGGAGAAGAGGCTGGACTCTGCCCTTCTGAGCTGGGAATTTTCTGGTTAAAGGTTTATAGTGCCTGAATATTTGAACTGTATCTTACTGAAATTGGTTCACCTTGTTTGCTCTAGCATAGACTAGATCCAGGCCTACTGAATCTAGCTTTGTTTATATGCTTGTTGTTTGTTTGCTTGTTATTTCCTGGAAGCTAATTCCACCTAATAACTTCTCAGCTTCTGTGGATCACTAGTGATATCTGCATTGCTTACTGTACTTATTTCCTTGTTTCACTTGAAAGAAAGTTACTGTTTGTCGTTTTTGCATTTAGTTACTTGTAACACATTGCACTCAAGCTACCTGGCACTTGCTCACTAAAGCAATTATATATTTGTTTGCTTGTTATTTCCCTGGAAGCTAATTCCACCTAATACGCAACTTCTCAGCGCTTCTGTGGATCACTAGTGATATCTGCATTGCTTACTGTACTTATTTCCTTGTTTCACTTGAAAGAAAGTTACTGTTTGTCGTTTTTGCATTTAGTTACTTGTAACACATTGCACTCAAGCTACCTGGCACTTGCTCACTAAAGCAATTATATAAGTCAGCACTAAAAATTAAAAGCACTACACCCTCACTCCCCACTGGCCCTTGTTTTCAATTAAGGATTTCCCAATATTATTCTAGCATGTCCAAAGGTCAGTTGTCAATCTCCTCTCGGTCCAGCTGGTGAATCTGGGAATCTTGAGGCAATGTTATAACTGCCTCATGTACACAGACAACCCTCTCCTCCTCCCACATAACACAAATACTTGTAGAGATGCAGCTATTTAGCCAAACTGGAGGCTGAGCTCTCTCAACTCAGGACTGGCAAGACCAGACAGGAGGAGAAGGCAACTACACACACCACAAAACCAGCCTCACATAATGCTACCACTCCACTGAATCAAACACATAAACACACAAAGACATACTGAGGCTCTGAGTAAAATTTACCTAAACAGCAGAGGCCTCCAAAGCAGACACCCAAACAACTGCTACCTCAAGACACCCCACAAGCAACACATAAACCACAAAAGCAGTGTGCAAAGCAGTCACAGCCCTTAAGGCCAAATACAACACCAAACATACTTGTCATAGGTGACTCCATAGTCAGACACACTGGCGTCCCACTCACCAGGCTGAACAAGGAGAGGGTCACAGTAAGCTGCCTATCGGGCTAGAATCCGCCACATAACACAAGCACTCGGGTCACTCCACGGCAAGTACAAATATGACACAGTCATTGTCCATGCTGGTGTGAACGACCTGAACCTCCCTGGACTACATGAAAAGAGACATAGAGGAGCTCTCTGATTATGTAGCCCAGGCAGGTATGACCCTAACCCTGAGCAGTATCCTTCCTTCACCAAGAATGATGCCACAATATAGAGACAAGATGATCAGCTTTAACAATTGGCTTAATGTCTGGTGTCATTCAAAGGGGATCCAGTGTCTGTCTGCCTGGGATGACATGCTTGACAAGCCACGCTGAAGGGACGGCTTGCACCTGTCACCCTGGGATTCGGATATTGGCTAAGGCTCTTGCCACCCCATAGTGCCTTTTTAGGCAAGGCTCAAATTCTAAACCTACCACCCTAGAAAACAAAAATGGGAAGAAATTGAGGGTAATGCTGCTCAATGCCAGAAGTCTAAATCTCAAAATGCACGCACTCGAGGCCCTTCTCAGTATGGAGAACATCGATGTCTGTGCTGTAACTGAAACCTGGTTCAAGGCTCCTGAGAGCACCCGGCACTATTAGGTTTTACCTCATATCATGCGTTCCGGCCCCAAAACCGGACCACTCCACAAAAGGAGGTGTATCCATATTCATAAAGGATACTCACACCTCCAGGTTGGTGGCAACGCATGAAGCTTGGAAACCATCCAGGTGCAACTAACCATAGGCAAAACTGCTCTACAAATTGTAGCATGCTACAGGCCACCCTCTCAAACTCAGGAACCCCACACAGCCTTCCTGAAGACACTGGAGGGTATAAATGTATCTCCAAACACCATCATATTGGGAGACTTCAACTACCGAATATAGACTGGGAACATTACTCAAGCCCTAACTTTCTAGCCCAACGGTTCCTGGAGTTCATAAATTCAAATGCCATGGAACAGCTAGTTACTGTTCCCACGAGAGGAGAAAATATACTAGATCTCATTGTCACAAACATGGGGACAAAATGCTCCACACGAAGTATATCCCTCATTGGTGAGATCTGATCATAAACTAATCTCACTGGAAATCCACATCCCGCCCCACCCCAAACAAAAAGACCATAGTGAAGAACTTCTCTAAAGCAAACTTCACACTACTCAAGACTGGTGTGGTATCCTTCAAGGCCCCTGAGTCAGAGGAAACCACAAACCAAGCTGCGGAAGCCCTTACAAATGCCTTCTATGAACACCTCCAGGACTGCATGGATCAGGCAATCCCAAATAAAACCAAGACTCTTTCCACAAAGGACAAGCGTCCAGTCTGGTGGACCCCAGCCATTAACAAACTTTACAATAAGAGGAGAAAGCTATTACATGATAGAACAAAATCCATAAAAGGGAAGTCACCCCTGATCATTATTAGTAAAAAAATACGAGCACTCATAAAATCAACTAAGGCCAATTTTGAGAGAAAAATTGCCATGGATTCAAAGGACAATCATAAGGCCTTTTTCAGCTATGTTAGGAACCTGGGTGGAAACTCACAGATATGCTCAGAATTAGTCCAAAATGATACAAAATCACTGAACCCACACTCATTGCCTACATACTGGCAGACAGGTTCAGTGCAAACTTCACCCCTCTCCCCTAAAGGAGAGATAACTATCCCAGCCGAGTGTAGCCTCCCGGACATCTCAAATGCGCAGGTGAAAGCTGCTCTCTCTAAAGCTAAAAACACAGCATCAATGGGACCGGATGGTGTCCCCGGCTGTGTGCTACACGAGCTAAATGAGGAATTAAACCCGCACATAAGGCAGCTGTTTAATCTCAGCCTTACCACAGGATACGTGCCCAAGGAGTGGCGACGGCAACTGTGGTCCCACTCCACAAAGGTGGCGCCTCTATGGACCCTGGTAATTACCGCCCCATAAGCTTAACAAGTCTAGTCTGCAAAGCTATGGAGAGGATCATAATGGAGCTCATAAACAAAGATATAGGGGACTTGCAGACATTGGACCCGACCCAGTTTGGCTTTGTCAAGGGAAGATCATGCCTTTTGAACTTGGTCGACTTCTTGAAATAGTCACCAAGGCCATTGATGAGGAAAGGCAGTCCATACAGCCTACCTTGACCTTGCAAAGGCTTTCGACACAATACCCCACTCGGGTATTGTAGAAAAACTTACCAGCTTAAATGTAAACCCATATGTCACAAGATGGGTTGCAAACTGGCTTAAGGACAGAACCCACAGGGTTAGAGTTGCTGGCGCTGTGTCAGACTCCAAGCCGGTCACAAGTGGTGTCCCACAGGGCTCGGTCCTTGGCCCCTATTGTTTGGCATCTACTTCTCAGAAGTACAGGCCAACATGGGAGGACTTTGGCTGACAAAGTTTGCAGATGACTGCAAACTGGGCCATAGTGGAAAGTGCATCGGACACGAATATCCTTCAGAAGGGACTCACGGAAACAGATAGCTGGTGCCAGAGCCATGGCCTGAAGTTAAACGCCAAAAATGTATAGTCATACCCTTCGGGAAAAACAAGGTAACCCCAAGCTACCATATAGGTGGCAATCCACTAAGCACAGAAGAGGTTATCAGGGACCTGGGACCCAGGTTGACAGTGGCCTTTCTTTTGACACTCACATTGCTAAAGTGGTTAGAAAGACCTTCTACATTGCCCACCTGATCATGAAGGGATTCACATCCAGATCTAGTGAGGTCATTGTTCCCCTGTACTCTTCACTTATCAGACCAATGATCGAGTACAATGCCCCATTCGGGATGTATCTCACCCGACATCTGCAGCAATTGGAGAGACCCCAAAAGTTCCTCACCAAAAGGATAAAGGGACTCCAAAATCTGTCATATGCTGCCAGATTGAAGAAACTCCAGCTCTATTCAGTCGCATACCGTCTGCTCAGAGGTGACATGTGCCTGACATACAAGGCCATGTCCAACCCGGAATTAATGGACATGCTCCACCTCAAAAATCCAAATCCACCAAAACCACTAGAGCAAGCGACTTAAACCTTAGCACGGATATAAATAGGACATGCTGGAGGGATAGATTTATCACTCAGAGACTCCTATGCTGTGGAATAAAATCCCGGTCCATGTGAGGCAGAGCACCTCGCTGACTCTGTTCAAGAGAAATCTAGACCTGTGGATGGGAGATCGTAGGTTTACCCCGGGAATCATCTCTGGGTCACTGCTGGACAGAGGCACAACAAACTAATGGGCACAGTATTTTTTCATATAAGGGGTGGCGTAAGCCACAATAATTTGGGCTAGGCTTATAAATGCCTTAGGGCAGATAGCCTAGTATAAACCTATGAACCTATGAACCTATTTGTTATCTTACACTTTTTAATATCTAATAAATGTTCATATATCCTTTCTTTAAATTTTCTGGAGGTTTGCCCACATAAAATGCTGGCCATAAATCACAGCAAGCGATACATGCAACACTTTTCGAATCACATGTGAAATGCCCTTTAATGCTATATACTGCCCCTCCAATATGTATTTGTTCACAAACCAACATACTAACACATTGTGAACATCAACCACATTGTTTCATGCCTTTTTTTCCTATTTACAGAGGTCTCAGTCTATTCCAATATTTTTTTTGACTGACGTGACCTTTTTATATACAATCCCTTATTTTGTTATACATGTCTGGGTCAAAAGAAAATATAACCCAGTTCTTTTTGAGACATTCAAAAATGGCCTGACTAGCTATCTAAATTGTAAGTGGTGATGAATGACTTACATTCCTTTTTATCTTGAAGTATATGGGTTTGGGTAGTAATGACCACCTCCCCAATATTAACTACATCTGCTTGTAATTGGGAACTGTGTCCACAAAGAATGGGTTTATAAAAACCCAACTTTCTCTTAATTATAACTTCTTGCTTGATTGCATCTAAAAATGTGGTAGGATAACCCCTCATCCTCAGTATGTGCATAATGTTTCCACATTCATCTAGAAATATCTGGGTATCTGTTATCATACTGGCCATTCTTACAAGTTGGCCTTTCACTACTGCCTTTTTCTGGTGCATAGGATGCCAACTTGTAAAATGCAGGTATGCGTTTGAAAAAGTCAGAGTAATGAGCTGAGGGGGTGGGGGATGGCATAATGGTTAAGGTGGTTACCTTACAAACACAAGGTGCAGGGTTTGGTTCTCACATGGGGTAATTAGCTAGGCTAGTACTTATGTATGAACCTATGAAGAAGGCTTACAGTCAATATTGGCAAACAAGGCCTTGTGTTCAAATTTCTTAGCAAATTCCACATCCAAGAAACAGATTCTTTTTGTTGGGGGACCAGGAAAACTTTAAAAATAGGATATTATTAATGTAATTACAAAATTTGACCAATCTCATTTCCAAGTCAGTTCACAGAATGCAAAATATCTGAAACATTCTGACTATAAATGAGTATGTTAATCAAGCCAATCCTAATAATAGTGTCTTTACTTGCAATGCTTAAAACTACAAAAACTGACAATTTAGGAACCCACAACTGTTCAATGAAAATAAAGTTTTCAACAACAGCAGATACTAGTCACATTGCAGGTTGTGATTAATTAAAATGTTTGCAGTTTACTTGTTTCTGAAATGCAGCAAAATGATTCAACAATAGTGATAAAATTGTTTTACAAAAATGGCACTATGGTAAAATGCAATGCATAAATTGTAACCATCCCACTGTTATGGCCATCTTCACACACCTGAAAAAGCCAATTTAACATAATAATGCCATTCTGTCTGAGGTTTGCCTGGGTACTCTGGTCACCTTATACTTGATAAAACAAGATGATTCAGGGGCTATTATGCTATTCTAAACCTGTCCACATGCACAAACACATATTCATGTATATATGTGTTTTCCTTTTATTTGGTCACACAAACATTTGGGAACCCACAACTGTAAAATGAAAATAAAGCTTTCATGGTTAAAGTTGTTTTAGATTAAATTGAGGAACTGGTTGATATATTGGGTCTTGACCAACTTCATCTTCAATGAATATTAATATAATCATAATAACCATAATATATATACTGTATACATTCATACATAAGAGGAACAATTACCTTAATCAGTTAATAAATAAACATTATTTCAAAATGAGGACAAGATCTGAAGAAAGGATGCAATCATTAAATCCCTGTGACAGACAAAAATGATTTGATATGATGCTAAAATCACTTCACAAGTTACACAACCGGTTACCTGATAGCAGTCTACATTAATTCAAACTTCATATCGGAATTAGTCCTTGCCACTTACTTTCAGTACAGACGCCATGTAAGCTGCAGTTGGAAGACCAACAGAGAAGGACTTCACAGGCAGGTCCACTCCAGTAACCTGTACAGTGGCATTCTCCCTGTAAACACTCCCCATGTCCACTGCAATTTTCAGGTCCGCAATCAGGATCATGGACACATAGGACCGTGGAAATACTACGAGCACAATGCCAGCCATCATTATCCTTGCTGAAATAAATAAAAAGAAGAGGAAACAACATACATAAATCTCTATTTAGTGCTTAAGTCAAACATGTTCTAATTATATGCCTTGTACATGCAACTTTCTTAATCCTGAAAGAAGCCTTTTCAGAAATATAATGTATATCTAATTCTGGCTCCAGACCAAGACAAGGTTTATGATTTAAAAGTGAGCCTTGTTTGTACTTGTGGGATTGCAATACAAGACACAACCAGGGACTCAGTAGCCCACCATCACTGTACTACGTGAATATAGAATCTTAAGAGTACATATTCTTCTATGTGGCCCATCTAATTACTAAAAAGTTCGCATCTAGAAATAAAGAGGTTATAGTGCCCCTCTACTCGTCACACATCAGATCCATCATATACAATGCCCCATTTGGGATGTACCTCACAAGACACTTCCAACAGCTGGAAAGACCACAAAAGCACCTCACCAAGAGGATTACTGGTCTCCAACATATGTCCTATGCAGCCCGACTGAAAAAACTCTGTCTGTACTCAGTGGCATATTGCTTACTCAGAGGTGATCTCTGCCTGACTTACAAAGCCATGCCCAACTCAGAATTGATGGACATGCTCCACCTAAAGAAATCCAAGCCACTGCGAGCCACTTGCTCTAGTGAGCCAAACCTCACCACAACAATAAATAGAACATGCTGGAGGGATAGATTCCTGTCACAGAGACTCCCCATGCTTTGGAACAAAATTCCAAATTACATGAAGCAGAGCCCCTCACTAACGCTCTTCAAGAGAAGCCTTGGCGAGAGGATGGGTAACAGAAAGTACACCCCTGGGATCACTTCACTGGCTCTGCTTGACAGAGGCTCAGTTAATTAATCAATGGAGCGGTGAAAGCCGACACACTCTGGCTCGGCTTATAAATATTTTATTTTTTATTTATTTATTTTACACTTGTCAAGGCTTCTCTTGAACAGCGTTAGTGAGGGCCTCTGGCTGATGCAATTTGGAATTTTGTTCCAAAGCATGGGGAGTCTCTGTGACAGGAATCTATCCCTCCAGCTTATAAATGCCCTCGGGCAGATAGCCTAGTACCTACCTATGAACCTATAACAGGGTCTGTGCTATAAGATCTATAGTTCAAAAGACTGAAAAACAAAATCTGAAAATGGGAATTTCACCTTCTCTACAGTTGTGCGATTTTGGAGTTGATATATATATAATTATCAGGGGGGTTGGGGGGGTGCAGTCCCCCCTGCATTAAAAATGTTTTTGATATTTTGAGTTTTATATAGACTAGTTTTCAGTTTTTTGAACTTTCGATCTTATGACGTAGACCCAATTAGCCACAAGTACATAACTAATTAGCCAACCCAAACAAAGCATAAACAATGTACTCAGTCATGGAAGCCATCTTGTACAAACAGTTATGTCAGGTGCTCACTGTAACATGGTGGATCTTCAAGTTGTAATGTTAGTTGCAAACATGTTACATTAGTAACATCGCCAAGCATTATTTTGACACTGCCTCGCATCATCACTTGTTCCTGAACAGGCTAGCTGCTCTAACACCCTTGAGGTCTGTTTACTGAAGTTTCACAGTTGTTAGAAAAGAGTCTAATGCAGGTGGCAAGGCATGGTAGGAGTGGAAAAACAGGAATGAAGAATGTGATGGTTTTTGCAGCCAGCGACATGTCTTATGGATCCATCATTATGGTAAGTATATCCCCCAGTTACTGTATTGCACCCCAGGACACTACAACAGAAGGAACTGAAAGAAGAGAATATGAGGCAGGAGCACACCTCCCTGTCTGCAGAATCTCATGAGGACAACCCTTTCAGGATAGAAGGGAGGCCACAACCTCTAGACAAAGCTGAAGGTATACTACTTAGTAAACGTGTGAACCAAAGATCAAGTTCCAGATGTAGAAATCTCATCTGGGTTACAGGCAAAAAACAGGATTAGAAAAAAATCGACACTGATACAGTGCCCTTTCAGAGTATGTAAAATAAGTTTACAATGGGTCCCATGATTAAAAAACTGGAAATCATTAGGAAACAAGCAACGCTATTGACTTTTGTGTCCTCCTTGGCCAAAATCACAACCTTTTCGAAAGGAATAGCCCTATTAGCATACTAGTCAAGATGTACATTATCACCCACAGTCTGTAACAAATTATTACATTCTGGAAAATGGGAAACAACTTAATTGTTTTAAATAGGAACAAGTGTTTGTCTTAAAAATAAATGTTACAGTGGCACATAAAGAAATCCAGCTCTTAGGAAAAACTATGAGACTCTTCTGGCAAAGGTAACAGTCATAAACTTGCTTAGCTATTAGTAAATATACAAGAAAAAACACATTTTACAAGAGACGCTTAGCTTTCACAATTTTTTTTACAATAAAATTCACACTTTCTAAAAAAGAACTGCTACTGGCCACATTGCTTTAACTTTTTCACCACCCAGTCTCCACCCATAACAATCACAAGAAGTTTCAACTTAGCACCTCAGATGCCCTGGGCTTGACTCATGGCCTGGGTGCTGGAAGAGATGGCAGAGTGACAGAGGACAGGAAATGACAAAGCAGGCTTGTCTTGTGAGCAATCAAGGTAAACTGGAGATATGGGATTGGTCCTACCAAGCTCGTGATGGTAGTATATAACGTGTGTAGGAAGCTTGCACACATATGAAGGATCTGTTGGTCTTGTGATGACAGGGGTGCTTACGTCAACCACAATAGGGTGCAGCTGGGTCTTAAGCAGGAAAGCACTGAAAGACGCCTGAATGGCAGCCTCTGCAGTTGGCTCTCAGAATACAAAAGCAAGTAAACTCCAGACATGGCCCTCACCAGAAAATGGCTGACATCTTTATTTTTTTGTGTCGGCATTTATGTAGAGCTGCTTTCTGCATTGCTAGATACTGTTTTTGCATTTTATTTTCTTGTTTTTGAAAATTTGTTTGGCCCACATCTTCAGTTTAAGTAGTGATTTGATCTAAGTAAGTGGCAGACAGATTACTGTTAGTCTTGGGGAACTTATAGCACTTGGGGTTCAGTTTTCACTTGCTTTTTGATTCATTATTTTGTTTTCTTGACTGTTATTTACTGCGCAGACTGTATGTCAGCCTAAGTCTTCTGATAAAAGTGGCCTGAACCAAATGCAGTCAATGTTTGATTATGCAGGATTTTTTAAATTACAGAATCCAGGAAAGCACTTTACTTTCTGTGTCTACACTTAAGTTGCATAACCAATGTAGCCATTTAGAGCTGCTTTTTGCATTGCCTGACACTCTTTCTGCATTTTGTTTCTGCTTTGAGTAAGTCTACATTTATTTGATGTTTTGCGTAATCTGTTTGTCCTGATTTAATGACCATCTTGAATTTAAGAAGTACTTTGATCTAAGTGAGAGTTAAACAAATTACTGCAGGTCTTGGATTGCTTATAGCACTTGGGCTTCAGATTTCACTTGTTTTTCATTGGTTGTTTTGTTGGTACTCACTTCTTAGTATTTCCCCTGACCCTCTCTGTTCCCTCAAATATTTTCATCCTCTTTAGTATATCCCCTGACCCTCTCATCAAGTGGACTTTCTCCTAATTAATCTTCTTCACAAGATGAGTCACAACATCATGACGCAGAACAGTACTTCATGTCACTTTTAATCTGCCAACATAACAGCCACTTGTATTGACTGGCCTCCTAAGAACTGTCAACATGCCTTGTGTCCTAATCCCTCTCACTCCTAATCCTAAGTATATGCTCACTGAAAATGACCCTTACTTTTTGTGCAGCCCCTCTAAAACCAGTGTGCAGCCCTATATAAACCTATAGCCTCTACCCATTCATAACCTGCACAGCTCATCAATACCTTAAACAGCTCAGCCATCACTGTGCAACCAAAATAGCAGCTAAACACTGCATAAACTAATCACAATCAGCCAAAAAATGAAAAAATCATTTCCTAAATGCTATCCAGCATCAACTCCTCCATGTGCAACAGGACTCCGTAACATACATAATCCACAGCTACAAAAGCAGGTACAACAAATTAACATGTAACAGCCCTCACACATTAAACACTAGCATAAACATCTGGCAACATCATTAATGTAAGGCCATCGCATGCATAGACCCACACATCCATCATCTTTTAGAGCCACACATCACTTCCACCTGATAGTTAGCTGTCCCTCAAAATGCAGCAATCTACAGTAGTGTCCAACATATCACCAAACCCCTGTTTCTGTAATGCACCTCTGTTCATATGGAACTAATCTATCTTCACTAAATGCCAGGGCATCTCTATGGGCACTCAGCACTCAGCCCCAGGGGCATCTATCCAGGGCACTTCTATTGGAAAGGCTTCCATTTATTAGCCTGCTCATGAGAGTAAATAATATAATATCATCCCCTGTGCCATCTATATTCCTCATGATTGAACACTACATGAGCACACACTGCCCACGATATGGTCTATCGTACTATCACAACCTGCCAACCACCCATTTCATTATCGGGACTGGGGTGTCCTCCATTGCCATTTGCCCATGGGTATTACTGCCTCTGCCACCTCCTATCATGCCTGACTGCCCTGCTGCCTTCTCACCTTCATCATCACCTTGTTTGCTTGTCCTTCGTGTTTCCTCTCCCCATATCATTGGTCCCTTTCGTGTCTGCACTTGACTTCTCTTCTGTCTGCCCCTGCTGTTTCTTCACCTTCTGCACCCTGTTTTTCAGGTGTTTCTCCACCCCATAATTTTGCCTTGTGCCTCTATACTTTTCTTTGTCTGTCCCACAGTGTGACCTGACTGTCCTTTTGCATCCTACTTCACTTTCCATCACCTTCTCTTCCTCATGTGTTCTCTTTCTCATACACTCTTTCTGCATCATAGGTTTCACCTGCTCACTCTGTTTCTTTTCTATATCATCATGTTTCAGCCATATACTGTTTATTCTGTCACCTTTGCATCTTTCAAGCTTTTGCTTCTTGCCTGACACCCTATTCACCTCTACATGGCATCTCTGTCAGATTTCCCTTTATCCTTAGGCATCCTCATTCAGATTTCCCTTATCTCATCTTCACCATCTATTTTTTAACCTACTGTATTATTTTTTTCACATTATTTATCTTTCTTCTATTTTATACCATTACATCGCATTATTCTTACTTTTGTTACATCTGACACTCTGTCAGTTTCACATTCTTTCATCTCATATCAGTTTCAAGCATCACATTTTTGTTCTTATTTGTTTGTGCATTATCCTGATACAGATCTTTTGTTGATTTGTCTTATGTGCATTTTGTTTGCACTTGATTGCTACTTTCAACTTGATCTGCAAAGGGCTCACAATTCACAACATCTATGAACACTGGCTCACATTCCACTCCACCTCCGTTCCACACCACTCCCTGACCACACTGACTTGCTTCACCTGGTGACCTAGCTCCTGGCTTACACCACTGATTTTTACGGGACTTCGAACCCTTGTAGACCGCACAACCAGCTTTCCTGGGACCTTCCACTACCTTTTGCCTACTTCCTGGCACACATCACCATCACATCAATACAGAGAAATTATCAGAATTACATGTGACTCTAGACTCTAGAACTTTCTTCCTCATAACAAAATTATCCTCAATACTGGACTTATCAAACTGAGCCAATACTTATCAGCCCAGAGTGTCATTCAATCAAAAGCTAATGGACTTTATTGGCTGATTACAGGCTATATTTATTGGTGTCAATCAAAAATTCTCCAAAAGCCTGGTGGCTGAGCCACCAGCCCGGGTCATTATCAAAAGCTAATCAAAACTTATTGGCTGAGCTCATTGCTACTATCAAAGGGGAAGGAATTTAATTGATAAAATGGGGTGAGATTCATTAGGAACATTAGCCCCAGCCCAAGATGGTCCTGCCCTTCTTTCTCTCTGATTGGCAGAAATCATTTGCCAAATTTTCTTTCTCTTCAAAAGCCAAAGGCACTTTTCAGAATCCTTAAAAATATTATTTTTATCACCAAAAAAGCCAACAAAATTAAAAACATATGGAAAGTGGAATGGTTAGAATAACAAAAGCCCCAACAAATCCTGCACTCTAACATTCTAAAACAGGAGATTACCAATCATGTGCTCAGAACCAAAAATTTCCACACTGCAGTACGCACACTAAAATGCTACCACCAATGCAGATAATGTGCTGCTAAGGAAAAAAAATGCTGGTAGGGGCTATAGCTGTTAGTGTTCCTAAGCTTCAGAAGCCATTCATATAAACTCATATAAATGACCTTTTTTGTTTGTATTCAAATTTATTCATTTATTTTATTTATTTAGGTTACTAGGGTAGGCACAATCAGATAATTTGGCCTATGCAGGCTAAATAAACAAAAACCCAAACCGACCCCCATACCCAACTTCCACCCATAACCCTGGTAAACCATGAAGCATATCTAGACAAATTAACATCAGTCACTACAGAACCCAGTAGCATCTTCTTGAGTGACTTCAACCTCCCAATAAATTGGGGAAACTCATCATCCAATAAAATCCACATACAAAAAGTACTGACTCATTAGTGCCAATTCTTCTCCACCATCTCTAGTCTCTAAAAAATGAAGGAGGGGTTCAAAATATATTTGACATCTCTCTCCTCAATCTGTCCTCCCTCAGTCAGTTACCACATAACTACTTAAATCTGACCACCATGCAGTAACACTTACCTTATGTGCAGGACCTAAGTCAACTAACTGATGACCACATGAAATTCAAAGACCCTCTTCACCTGGACACCTGGATACCCCATGTGGCCATGGCCTATTCGGGTTAAGTTGTGTTTTTCTTCTGTATTTGCATTGAAGTCTTCATCTCCTTAAGGTATAAATACTGTGCCTAATGCCTTAATAATAATCATTTGTATTTTCTGTGTCTCTGTACTATGCAAAAACTGCAATAAACAGCAAGCCGCTACATAGCAAAGTTTAAAAATAACACCCCATCAGGGCCAGAGAAGAACAGAAATCATCAAAATCAAAAGCAAGTATGAACTTCAGAATTATCAGTCATGCTAGTCATGCTATGCTGCACAAACAAGCTCCAAGCTAAAATAGAGGAAAAAGAGAAATAAAATTCAATAATGTACAGAGTAGTACCCCATATACCACATACCAGGACGAGAATTACATATTAGTAGACAAACTCATTTCCTTCCTATTCCCTATTTCTATACTAGTGTGTGGTAGTTGCAGTGCCCAACCTGTTCCAGCCCCCAGCCCATGGAGCAAGTCTCAACTCCTCTAAGAACTCCAAGGCTAAGAACACCACATGCCCAGACAATGTGTCAGGCTCATTCAGCATTTGCCAAACATTTAATAAGTCTATATGCCCTCTGCCTCAGCCTCTCCACTGCATTTGTGTCAGAGGTATGGAGAACTACTACAGTCATCCCACTCCCACTCTAGAAAGGCTACTGTTCCGGAACACAGAGACACCATATACATATCATCATCAGCCTTATCTGTAATGCAATGGGGTGCATCATTATGGAACTCTTATCAAAGACACAGTCAGTCTTCAAACCCTGGACCCAAACAAGTTTAGGTTTGTTAAACGTATATCCTGCATCCTAAACCTAGACTTTTTTTTGAGCAAGTCTCTGAGGCATTGGACTCAGGCAAATTGGTTCACACCGCATACATGGACTTGGCCAAAGTCTTTGATACTATTCTACATACTAACATCACTGATACGCTAATCAAATTAAATGTAAAACCCTATGTTTACTCTCAAACAAATGTAGTTACCAGTGGTGTACCACAATGATCTGTACTGGGATCACTTCTCTTTGGTATCTAATTCTCTGATGTCAAGACTAACAAAAAAGTCCTGTGGCTGACAAATTTTGATGATGATTGCACACTGGAAGTTGTCATAAATACCGCAACTGCCCACTGGATTCTCCAGGAAAGGCCCAACATGCACTAACAAGTGGTGCTCCTACCATTGCCTACAACTAAATGCCAAGAAATGCAGCATTGTGTCATTCAGCAAACCTAGGCACCCATACTCTGATGACATGGGTAACATCCTCCTAAAAACTGACTTGGTCATTAGAAACTTTGGCACTTTCATTGACAATGAAATATCCTTTGACTACCACATTACCCGTGCTGTTAGGAAGTCTTTTTACATAACTAGACTGATCTCCAGAGTTATATCTTCCAGATAAAAGGACGTCATATCTTCCCTTATCAGGCCAATTATAGAGTATAATGCCCCTTTGGTATGTACATGACCCAAGCTTGAGACACCTCAACATTTCCTTACCAAGTTATTTGAGGACACATCCACCTTGAGCTATCATGACTGCGTTAAGGTGCTCCTATCACCTTCTGAAAGGGGATCACTGCCTAGCCTACACAGCCTTGAAGGATCCAGTCCCATGCAACTTCCTTTACATGCATAAAACTACCACCGGCTTAAACACCCACTCAATAGCTCTAAACTTCCAGCACAGTATAAAGAGGACCTGCTGTCAAGATACATATCTATCACACAAAACACCTCTTTTATGGAAAAAGCTCTCCCTGAATGTAAGGCACAGTAGTACCTGACCCTTTACAGCACAACCTACAGGATTAGAAGGGCAATCATAAATACACCCCTGTTTTGGCTCTCAATCCATTATGGTAAAAGGATGTAACTATGTCCAAAATAATTCATCCTGTTGGGGGTCTCACCTGGCCCCTCAAGCCCTTATGGAAAGGGTGTATAACTAGGTCCAAAGCAATCAATCTTCTTGGGGACTACAGGAGCTGGCAAAATGGTTAAGGTCTTGACCTCAGTGATAAAAGGTACAGGGTTTGATTCTGTCCTCCGGTTATTGGCTAGGCTTGTAATAATCTGCAGACTGATAGCATAATATTTACCTATGAACACTTGGCCTATGTCATGGTAAATTCAATGTGGGGATCATGTGACTGGGCTAACATAGTCCACCTCAGTAACCTAATATGCTGGCTGAAATGGTCCACCACATCAGTAACCTAATATGAACCTACGACATTATGACCTTGGACATAGCTGCTGATTGGCAGGTATCACGGAACCAAAAGAGGAGGGAGTGGGAAGGCACCAGTTATGAAAGAATACAAAATATTAAACGGCTACATACAATAAAGTTAAGTAGTTGCTAGAAACTTGTCTCAAAAGTAATAAAACAAAACACTTGTTCAGAACTCGTTGTAAGCACTAAATAACCTACAAATTACTACATCACTCAACTTTCCTCACTTGTCAAGAGGAAACAGTTTTCAGTACTTAAATTAATAATCTCCTATCCAGGCATGTCTAAGGGTCAGCTCCTGGTATTTTCTTCTGTCCACCTGATGAATCTGGGCATCTTGTGGCAATGAAGCAATTGCCCCATGTACACTGACAACCCTCTCCTCCTACCACCCAACACTACAACCTGTGAGAGATGCACTTATATAGCCAAACTGAAAACCAAGCTCTCTCCAGCCAAAACTGGACTAAACAGTCAACAGGAGAAAGTGAACACCTGCACCATACCACACTCAACACATAGTCCTTAAAAACCTATGAGAGATGGACTAGACAGTCAAGAGCAGAAGATAAATACCTGCACCATACCACACTTACAACACAGTCCTTCAAATCCTACACCAGCAAAACTCACACAGAAACACAAAACACACACCTACATTCACAGAGGCTCTCAATAGAAATCTGTCCAAGCAACAGAGACCTCCAAAGCTGAAATGCAAGCAACCACCATCCCCCAACACTACCCAAATGACACATAGCCCACAAAATCAGTGTTCCACTCAGCCTCAGCCCATAAGGCAAAACAACGTACCCAACACACTAGTCATAGGTAACTCTATAGTGAGGCACACTGATGTCCCACTCACCAGGCTAAACAAGGAGAAAGTTACTGTCAGCTGTCTGTTGGGTGTCAGGATCCGCCACATAATGCACGCACTCAGGTCACTCCACAACAAATACAAACATGACTGAGTCATTGTCCATGTTGGTGTGAATGACCTGAGATGCACCTCCCTGGACTACATGAAAAGAGACATGGAGGAGATCTCGGATATTGTAACCCAGGCAGGTATAACCCTAGCTTTGAGTAGCATCCTGCCATTGCCCAGAATGATACCACAGTACCGGGACAAAATGATTGACTTCAACAATTGGCTAAGCTTCTGATGTCATTCACAGGGGATCCAGTATCTATCTGCCTGGGCCAACATGATCGACAGACCACGATGCTTTGCCAGAGATGGTCTGCACCTGTCACCCCTGGGATTCCGGATACTGGCTATGGCTCTTGCCACCCCTATAGTGCCTTTTTTAGGCACGATTCAAATGATAAATTCACCACCATAGAAGGTACAAGCAAGCAAAATCTGAGGGTAATGCTACTCAATGTTAGAAGTCTAAACCTCAAAATGCACTCACTTGAGGCACTCCTTAAAATGGAGAACACCGACATCTGTGCAGTAACAGAGACCTGGTTCAAGGCTCCAGAGAACACCCCTACATTATCAGGCTATAATTCATACCACACCTTTCATCCACATAACCCGGACTGAAGCACTAAAGGAGGAGGCATTTCCATATTCATTAAGGATATCCACACCTCCAGGCTAGTTGCTCAACATAATGTATCCAAAATTAGCCAAGTACAACTAACACTGGGTTGTAGCTTGTTACAGTCCCCCACCATGCCCCAGGATTCACACTCCTCGTTCCTTGATATACTGGAAAATATTAAGGCACAACCCAATACCCTAATAATGGGCAATTTTAACTACTCCACCATCAACTGAGAAAACTACTCATGTACCAACTCATTTGCTTGTTTTCTGGAATTCATAAATTCCAATGCCTTGGATCAGCTTGTCCATACCCCCACCAGGGGCAGCAATATCCTGGACCTGGTTATTACCAATATGGGTAACTGGTGTTTCACGCCAGAGGTCAAATCCTCGCTGGTCAGATCAGACCACAAGCTAATCACCCTAGACATCCATATTCTGCCCCCCCCCCATCAAGAAAACCACTGTAAAAAACTTCTCCAAAGCCAACTTCATGCTTCTTAAGACAGATGTGGCAAACTTCACGACACCCATGCAGATGGAAAATATAGGTACGACTGCTGAATCTTATACAAATGCACTGTATAAGCACATACACGAATGCATAGATCGTGCCACCCCCAACAGAACCATGATGCCATCCTCCAGAAAAAGGAAGACAATCTGGTGGTCCCCTTCCATAAGCAAACTCTACAACAGAAGGAAGAAACTGCTGCAAAAAAGAGTAAAATCCCATGATTGGAGGAAGTCCCTGGTAAGCCTCAGTAAGAAGCTAAGATCCCTCATAAAATCCTTCAAAGCTAGTTACGAAAATAAAATCGCCACTGATTCTAAAGAAAACCACAAAGCATTCTACAATTATATCAAGTATCTCAATGGCAACACTCAGACCTGCTTTGAGTTACAGCACAATGGCACTAAATATACAGAACCAACTGATATTGCCAACGTCCTGGCAGATAGGTTCAGTGCTAATTTTACCCCCCCTCACCCTCCAAAGGGCCCATCCCAATACCGGAAGAATGCAAAGCCCCTGTAATCACGGAAGAATGCAAAGCCCCTGTAATCACGGATGCACAAGTAAAGACCGCACTCTCCAAAGCCATGAACACAGCATCCATTGGACGTGACAACATCCCAACCTGCGTTCTGCATGAACTACAGAACAAACTGGCACCCCACTTGAGTACCATGTTCAATCATAGCCTCACTTCAGGCTTTGTGCCTACTGAATGGCGCACAGCCACAGTTATCCACTCCACAAAGGGGGTGCCACCATGGACCCTGGGAACTACTGCCCCATTAGCCTGACAAGCCTGGTCTACAAGGCCATGGAATGCATTATCTTGGAGTTTACAAAGACATAGGTAGCCTCCATACTCTGGATCCCATTCAGTTTGAGTTTGTAAAAGGTAGATCATGCCTCCTAAAGCTCACTGACTTCTTTGAAGCAGTCACCAGAGCCGTGGACGAGGGTAAGGTGGTGCACACAGCCTATCTTGACCTCGCCAAGGCCTTCAACACCATCCCACAGTCTGGAATTATAGATAAACTCACTAAACCTGGAATAAATCCCTATGTCACAAGATGGGTGGCCAACTGGCTCACTGACAGAGCCCACACAGTGAAAGTAGCAGACTCCAAATCCAACTTCAGACCAGTGACAAGTGGAGTACCACAGGGTTCAGTCCTGGGTCCTCTCCTGTTTGGTATCTACTTCTCTGAAGTACAGGCTAACACAGAAGGTCTTTGGCTAATGAAGTTCAAAGATGACTGCAAACTAGGAGCCATAAAAGACTCGCCAAATGATGTGGATATTGTACAAAGGGGCCTCACTAAGACAGATGCTTGGTGTCAAAGTCATGGCCACAAGCTTAATGCCAAGAAGTGCACTGTCATCCCCTTTGGGAAAAACTCTGTACCCATGAACTACAACATAGGCGGTAGCCTACTAAACACAAAGTGTGATAAGAGACCTTGGGACACAGGTGGACAGTAGTCTTTCCTTTAATAATCACATCGCCACAGTAGTCAGAAAATCCTTCTACATGGCACACCTCATCACAAAGGGATACTCCTCCAGAAAAAAGGAGGTCATTGTTCCTCTCTACTCATCCCTCATCAGACCCATTATAGAGTACAACACCCCGTTTGGCATGTACCTCACAAGACATCTGTAACAATTGAAAAGATCACAGAAATACCTCAGTAAGAGAATTACCGGCCTCAGACAGATGCCATACACAGACCGTCTCAAAAAACTCCAGCTCTAATCCATCGCATATCGTCTACTCAGAGGTGATCTCTGCCTAACACACAAAGCTATGTCAAACCCAGAACTGTTGGACATGCTACATTTAAAGAAATCCCAATCTCTCTGAGCCACACACTCTAGGGACCAACACCTTGTCACCACAATAAACAGAACATGCTGGAGGGACAGATTTCTGTCCCAGAGACTTCCCATACTCTGGAACAAACTACCCATTCATGTCAAACAAAGCTCCTCAGTAGCCCTCTTTAAGAACAATCTTGATGATTGGATGGGAAATAGGAAATTCACCCCGGGGATCACTTCTGTGGCTCTGCTCGACAAGGGCAGGGAAAATAATTTTCTTGGGAAGGGAACCTTTTTGGCTAGGCTTATATAGGCCTCAGGGCTGATAGCCTAGTACCTACCTATGAACCTATGATAAATCTCTACTTTTTTATCCAATTTCCATTCTTCATCTTTTAGAGCTTATAACAAAGAAAGGGGAACTGTCATGTCAGGACACACAGGGTATAGTTTAGCCTCTCTGAGGTGTATATTCCAACTGGCACTGGGACTTGCCTTGAAGAACTATGTATCACATGACATACAAAACATTGCAGCCCAGCTTAGTAGCATTAAAGCCACATACCCCCATATGTAACATGCCCTCTTTAACTGATTGCCTTACATTTATTGCAAAGGACTAAGGCCACAACCTTTTAGTTCAGTCTTTGACTCTCTCAGCTTCTTTGGCTACCATGAGACTCTAAGCAAGTTGCTATAAAAGACGGTTCTCTTGGGGCGATTCTGAAAAATGCTCATGTGGATCAGTCCTCTAATCTGGTTTACAACTATAAAATAATAAATCTACATATCTATCATGAGCATGCATTACATTATAATGATCATATAAAATTATCCTTAGCACTATGCTAAGCATGTCATGGGCTATTTACATCATAATTAAACGTCTGAACATATTAATAGATCTTCAGCCCTTACAATAATTCTTTACTGTCAAACAGTTTATATATCTTATTGGCTTCATGAACTATCTAACAATCTAAACTATTTCACAGGGCTATTTACACAGGATATCTGATCATTTTGGAACAGTTCTTGATGCAAGGGCAGTATTACTTGGAGATGACATAAAAAGTCTCTCTGTAGCTTTTAACCATCACAGTTCTCACAGTCCCTCTTGCTACAACATTTAAGGTTGGACCTCTTCTTGGAAGTTCAGCTTTGACACACTTGTCTTGTGTGGATGCCTGTAACTCCTTCTATACAGCTTTACATGTTCTCCATGAATAACCCATGATATTGGTATGTCTGCTTCATGTTCTCCATGAATAACACATGATCTTGGTATGTCTACTTCATGTTCTCCATGAATACCACATGATCTTGGTATGTCTGCTTCATGTTCTCCATGAATAACCCATGATCTTGGTATGTGTGCATGTTCTCTGTGAATAACACATGATCTTGGTATGTCTGCTTCATGTTCTCCATGAATAACACATGATCTTGGCATGTCTGCTTCATGTTCTCAATGAATAACACATGATCTTGGTATGTCTACTTCATGTTCTCAATGAATAACACATGATCTTGGTATGTCTACTTCATGTTCTCCATGAATAACACATGATCTTGGTATGTGTGCTTCATGTTCTCTGTGAATAACACATGATCTTGGTATGTCTGCTTCATGTTCTCCATGAATAACACATGATCTTGGCATGTCTACTTCATGTTCTCCATGAATAACACATGATCTTGGTATGTCTACTTCATGTTCTCCATGAATAACACATGATCTTGGTATGTATACTTCATGTTCTCCATGAATACCACATGATATTGGTATGTCTGCTTTACCAACAACTTTATCTTCAGGCTTCAGACACATTAAATATAAAATGTATAATATACTACATTACTTATGGAAACCTCTGTTATCCCTGCTTGCCTTTTGGATTTTTAATTTATAAAACTGCTCAGAATTTATCTGTATTATGTTTGAAAACCATTACTGTTAGAGTATACATTGTGTATTTAAGACATGCCACTCTTACTTTACAGTTACTCCTAGATAAAGTAAAATTATGCTATCTATACCCATCAGCAATTGTATCATTTAATTAATCTTATTCTTCGTCCTTCCAACCTCACACTAAGCAAACATTAGTTATGTTTACAATACCTTCCAAGGCTTTAATTAATTTTTCAACAGCTTTTAGGAACACCTCTGGTGTTGACAAAACATCAAATGCAAGTATAAGGAAAAAGTACCTTCCTAATAGTGTATTAATTGTACAGAATTTGTAGCCTGCTTCATCTACCTTTATCTGCCACAATCCCTTGTTTGTATCTAGCACCACGAAAAAATTAACATTTGGGCAACACCCTCTTTCATTTATTTTATTCAGAGTATGTGGATCACAACAAATGTGAACTTTATCTTCCTTTACAACAGAGATTATGTTTTACACATATTGTGTTGGTTCAGTTTCAGTTCCTGCTCCACTTTACTTGAGAGAGCTGTGGCATTTGCCTTGTAGTATGTATCATTGACATAGCATCGAGATTTAGCTTTGCATGGTATGTTTCTGACAAATCTTCTATACGTGTGAACAGATTATCATGGTCAGTTAGGATATCACTGTTATGGTCCCATACAGGACCTTAAGATGTGTCTGTAACTAACCCATTCTGTCATGTAGAATATCACTGCTATGGTCCCATACAGGACCTTAAGATGTGTCTGTGACTGACCCATTCTGTCATGTAGAATATCATTGCTATGGTCCCATACAGGACCTTAAGATGTGTCTGTGACTGACCCATTCTTTGCAGCTTGAGTCTTTGGTTTTACCATGTGAAATTACTTTATCATTTATAGTTTCTTACAAGACAAATGACCCATAAAATATGAGAAGTTACTGTTCTAGGTGTCTCCAATCTTGAGGAATCTTCCCGTTCTTAAATGACCCAGTAAATGAAAGATATGATGGTACTACAAGTTCATGCTTAAGTGTTCTTAGGTCAGTATTACTAATTCTGTCTCCTAACTGTGCTTTTTAGGGGTCTATATGAATCTTTGTCTTATTCCCCTTTTCCTTAAAGATGGGTTTGATAAGTGATAAGTGCATATCTCAAATTTTGAGGAATCTCCCCATAGTTAAATGATCGTGTGAATGACAGATATAATGGTACTGCAAGTTCCTGCTGAAGTGTTCATATATCATTATTACAAAAAGTCTGTGCTTTGGTTGGGTCATATTTTCATATTACCTTTTCAACATAATGTAATTTTCAATATGCAACGGTATCTTGATGTTACTAGTACAAATTATCATCCTCCCCTTTTGTGGAACCAAAATGTTTTGCATATGATTTTGTAAATATATGTACAATCTATTGTGTTTACGAATACATTTTAGAAACTATGCGCAGTTTATCAATGCGTACATCTTTAAACCTACCACATCCTATATATCTATAAAAAGCTTTCCTATTATGCTCAGTACCTTAAGTTTTTCCATTTTCTTTTTCCATGATTTCGTCTCACATTACCTTTGCCCAATTTTTTTATTTCAGCTTTCATAGTTATAGTTCAGCCTCATTTCTGTTTCTTATATTTTTCTATCATCTTAATTATCTTGTTCTTAAGGGCATATATTCTCCTGACCTTGTGTGCCTAGATCCTGATTTAAACATTTTTTTAAATGTATTTATTGCATTCAATTTCCCTTTCAAGACCTGCCACATTGCTTCTGCCTTCTTTCCACTGAACGCAACACTCCAGTTTAGTTTTAGATAGTGACTGTTTTGCTTCCAAAGAGTCTGTCATTAAGGTTCTGTGCACTGGTTTGGACTCCAGTCTGGCAGAATTATCTAGCATTATTTTAACCTTTATAACCCACATGATTACTTCACATAAAAGATGGCAAAACTTGACATCAAGTAACTATCATCTTCTCAGGAACACAATGTCTAGGATGTTTCATTCCCTAGTAAGTTTGTAACAATTGTCTGTGAACACATGTTGTAAATAACGCAACTGCTAATGTTGTATAATCAATATTACAGTCTGTTTCTGGTAAATTTAAGCCTCCTGTCAATATATTTCTCTCTCTTGTGTTTCATGCGAGAAATACAGGAATACCTCTAGGTCATTAGCAATTGGCTTTGGTGGTCTGTACACTCCAATTGTAATCTTTTCAATTGCTGTCTTAATTGTTACAGTTACACAGTCTACAGTACTGGTATTATCCTCTATAACAGTTACAATTCTCAACTATCTTTAATCCTTATAATAACTGCATCTCATTTTTGTTATAATGCCTGTTACAGAAAAATATACTCATGCAGAACTGTTTCCAATCTCTGTTCTTTAACCATGTTTCACAAACCACAGCAACATCAATTTTAAGTGAATGCAACACATTTTCCCAATTAAATAAGTTATTGTTAATGTTCCTCACATTTACAAACAGCAGAGGTAAATCAGACATTTCTATCTGTGAAATACTACATTTCTGACCTGGCAAAAATCCTGTAATGTTTTACTAAAATATTGCACTGTATGTGCTACAAAAAATATCTTCCCTTACCCTGACAAATGGACTCTATCCTGTCTAGATATACATCTGCCTAAAATAAGGTTTGGATGTTCTACATATTCCCACTTTTTAAAAATGGGCAATTTTTCACATATGTATTTACCCAAATTTTTTCATTCACATTGACCCGAGTCTCCTTTTATGTGCAATTTTGAAGAATTCACCCTAACATCTGTACAAGCTATCTTATCTCAAAGGGCTATAATTTAAGAGTCACTGAGCTCTTAATGATCAGATCAATGAAATTAACAGGAACAAAAACAGCTCCGTACTTCCTTACATTAAGGCATTCTAAGGCTCTAGTCACATCCTTTATTTTTGCTCCTGGCAAGCAAAACATGATCTGATATTCATTAAACTCTTTGTAAATGTTCCTTTACTAACTGAATTTCAAATTACTGGTGTATCATTTCTGATTGTGTATGAAGAATCTCCCACCTCTAATTCAATAATTTCTGCTGTTTCAGTTGTTGTAGAATATTAATCTTCATCACCACTAGTCTTACTAATCTCACTGTTCTCACCGTGTACATTATTTGCAAAAACAGAATTTTCATTGAGCTGTCTTTGTACTTCCATAGCCAAAGCCATGTTGCCTCCGTCAGTCTTTCTCCTCTTTTTTCTTACAGTAATGTTCTTTGATCCTTCCAAGTTCAATTTAGATTTCTTCCTTGCTGCTTTTTTCTACCTACTCTGTTGGAAAACTGATATTTTCTGTAGACTCAATATTTTGCTGCTTGAAGAATCTTTCCATACAGTCTGAGTATTACATAGGTTCATAGGTTAGTACTAGGATAACTGTCCTTGTGAGCCATTGTAAGCCTAGTCAATTATCTCTTGTGAGACTCAAACCCTGTACCTTGTGTTTGTAAGGCAAACGCCTTAACCATTAGGCTACCCTCTCAACTCCTATCATAACCCATATCAAACCAGCACTCGTTTGTTTAGTAAATTTTCTCTTCACATTATAGACATTAATCAATTTATTTTTCTTCCTACTAATTTGTTGTCAGTTTCCCTTTTTCTTTTATTTTCTTCTACATACTTGGAATCTTCACACTGCTATATACCTGACATTGTCTGTGCTGCAGCAGATTTCTACTTTTACAACATGAGGAAGTCTGCTTTAATTATGTGAACCAAATTTGAAGGTTTTTTCGTATTTCCATGAGGTAAGTCTTTAGCAACTTACATGAAGCTCGTCAATGGTTGCAAATGAAAATGCTGTTTAATCAACAGATAAACACATCTATATTAATTGTAAAAAAACAAAATTTCAGAAGTCCATCTGGAGCTCTTTAAGTAGGAAACAGTAAACAAAAACCAAAAAAAGGAAGCCAATCTGGTGGTCCCCCACTATAAACAAACTCTACAACAGAAGGAAAAAACTGTTGCAGATAAATTGAAGTCACAAGACTGGAAAAACTCCTTTGTTAGCCTCAGCAAAAAACTGAAATCCATCATCAAATCCTCTAAAGCTAGCTATAAAAACAAAATTGCTGCAGATTCTAAAGACAACCACGAGGCATTCTATAGTTATGTCAAGAATCTACATGGCAATACTCAGATCTGCTCTAAGTTACAGCACAATGGCAATACATACACAGAACCAACTGATATTGCCAACATATTGGCCAACAGGTTCAATGCTTACTTTACTCCCTTTTCACCCCCTAAAGGGCCTATCCCAATACCTGAGGAATGCCAAGTCCCTATTATCATGGCTACACAGGTAAAAACTGCACTGTCCAAAGCCAAGAATACAGCTTCCATGGGATCTGATAATATCCCTGACTGTGTTCTACATGAATTACAAAATGAATTGACACCACACCAGAGTACCCTGTTTAATTACATCCTCATTTCGGGCTTTGTTCCTACCAAATGGTGCACTGCTACTCCACAAAGGGGGAGCGACTACAGACCCTGGGAACTACTGCCCCATTAGCCTGACAAGTCTGATATGTAAGGCTATGCAGTGCATCGTCATGGACCTTATAAATAAGGACATAGGGAATCTCCAAACTGTGGACCCCATTGAGTATGGGTTTGTTAAAGGTAGATCATGCCTGCTCAACCAAATAGACTTTTTCGAGTCTGTTACCAGAGCTGTGGATGAGGGAGAAGTAGTCCACACAGCCTACCTAGATCCTGCCAAGGCCTTCGACACCATCCCTCACTCAGGAATCATAGACAGACTCCCTCACTCAGGAATCATAGACAGACTCACTAAACTAGACATAAACCCCTATGTAATAAGATGGGTTGCCAACTGGCTCACTGACAGAACCCACACTGTGAAAGTAGCGGACTCCAAATCTGACTACCAACCAGTTACAAGTGGTGTCCCACAGTGATTGGTCCTAGGTCCTCTCCTGTTTGGCATTTACTTCTCTGACGTTCAAGCCAACACAAAGGGACTCTTGGCTGACCAAGTTCACAGATGATTGCAAACTGGAAGCCATTATTGATTCTCCAACTGATGTAGACATTCTACAAAAAGGCCTCAATGACACCAACGACTGGTGCCAGAACCATGGCCTTAAAGCTCAATGTCAAAAAGTGCACTGTCATTCCCTTTGGGAAAAATTCAGAGCCCATGAACTACCACATAGGTGGCAGTCCACTAAACACCGAAGGTGTGATAAGAGACCTGAGGACACAGGTTGACAGCAACCTCTCCTTTGATAACCACATTGCCACTGTAGTCAGAAAGTCCTTTTGTGGGGAACATGTAATTACAAAAGGTTTCTCATCCAGGAAGAAGGAGGTCATAATCCCTCTCTACTCATCTCTCATTAGGCCTAATATAGAATACAACGCCCCATTTGGTAAGTACTTCACTAGACACCTACAACGAAAGGCCACAAAAATACCTCACTAAGAGGATCTTAGGCCTTAGACACATGCCCTATACAGACAGACTCAAAAAACTCCAGCTATACTCTGTCTCTTACCGCCCACTTAGAGGTGATCTCTGCTTGACCTACAAAGACATGTCTGACCCAGAGCTGCTAAATATCCTACACCTAAAAAAATCTCAATCCCTCCATGGCACATGCTCCAGGGACCTTAACCTCATTACCCCCAATAAACAAAACATGCTGGAGGGTCAGCTTCCTAACCCAGAGACTTCCCATAAACTTCCCATTCACGTCAAGCAGAGCACTTCACTGGCCCTCTTTAAGAGAAATCTCGACGAGTGGGTGGGCAATAGAAGTTCACCCCGGGGATCACTTCAGTGGCCCTGCTTGACAAGGGCATTGGGAACTAACTTTGGGTGGCATGATGCCAGGGAATCTTCTTGGGCTAGGCTTATATAGGCTCCAGGGCCATTAGCCTAGTACACACCTATGAACCTATGAAACAATCTCTGTATTATTGTTGACCCAAGGTCTAAAGCTGGAGCCTTTCAAATCTTTAGGTTATGAATAACATGCTGTCTTTACACTACAGCAGGAAACAAACTTTTTGGATTCAGAAAAAGGTTTACTGCTTAAGGTAATTGTCTATACCAAGATGGTCACTTACTGCAATGGTGAGATAATACAATTTAGTGGAATAGTTATGGCCACAGTGAGGAAAAACCTCATTATCATCTCATTAACATGTCTCTGATCTGTACAACCACCAACACTAGTATTGTCTTACCTAATGGGGATAGTGTTCTACCTAGCAGCATGTGCATTTCACTGGCAAAAGCACCCCCATATGCACCAACACAAACACACATGCATGCATGCACGTATTCATTCATCAACAAACAAGAACTCCTACCAGTCGACCACAGTCACAGAAATGGTCAAACACTCACCCACATGTACACTACAACACACATTCAGATTCTGGTTTCCATACTGAACTCCCTAGTGTGAGCATCCATGCAAATGCATGTGTAAACACACAGACACACACTCCTATATTCACACAGCTTCAGTCATGCCCCTTTACACATACATACAGATATTTACATACATACAAACACAAACACACACTCTCCCTTCACTGAACTTATTAGCACCTCAATTTCTCCCAGGAGGAGTGAATGGGTGACCACATATTTTTTTTTATGTTGGTGACTTTTTTCTTGAATATTAAAATTTTACATGGCTGAGTGACTTCTTCAGTTACTCTGCAGGGTAAATTTGTATCTGCTGATATTTCCAGGGAAGAGCACATATCTGTTTAGTACTAGCTACTCCTTCAGACTGCCGCATTATCATGCAACTTTGTCCACTAGACAGTCCCCTGTGGTGAGGCTCCATTAGTGGACAACCTCAGCAGCAGGGCATTCTAAGCACTGTAAAGGCTTACCATGGGGGGGGGGGGGTGTGGCTGTGTTAAGGCTTACTCCTCATGAAAAGAATATCTGAATCTCAGCCATACACATTTCTTTGTGTAGGATAATATAATCTGAAGCAGTCACACATAACTGCCTTTGCGGTATGTGCTGTCTTTGCAATAAACAGAATAAAACAATTGCAGATGTAACAGCCATCTGAACTTGTAACTTAATCTGAATATGCAAAAGCAGTATGTTTTTTATTGAATCAAAATACGTATTTGGAAACTTGGGAACTCTATATGGGAAGTGTAACTAACTGAAATCAGAAGCCGAGTTTTAAGAAATCAGAAATCATGACGTCACAAAACTATCTAAAATTATGCCCTGTGTTCACATACCTCTGAACAAGAATCTTTGCTAGGACAGCATTTAAATGGATATTATTAGTTACACTAAAAATACAGATAGTATGGTCTTAACATGATTACAGTACTACGGTTATTATACAGGTCTTAACGTGATTACAGTAGTACAGTTATTATACAGGTCTTAACGTGATTACAGTACTACGGTTATTATGCAGGTCTTAATGTGATTACAGTACTACGGTTATTATACAGGTCTTAACGCAATTACAGTACTACAGTTATTATACAGGTCTTAACGTGATTACAGTAGTACGGTTATTATACAGGTCTTAACGTGATTACAGTACTACAGTTATTATACAGGTCTTAACATGATTACAGTTATTATACAGGTCTTAATGTGATTACAGTACTACAGTTATTATACAGGTCTTAACGTGATTACAGTACTATGATTATACAGGCTTTAACATGATTACAGTACTACAGTTATTATACAAGTCTTAACGTGATTACAGTACTACAGTTATTATACAGGTCTTAACGTGATTGCAGTACTACAGTTATACAGGTCTTAACGTGATTGCAGTACCACAGTTATTATACAGGTCTTAACTTGATTACAGTAGTACAGTTATTATACAGGTCTTAACGTGACTACAGTATGACAGTTATACAGGTCTTAACGTGATTACAGTACGACAGTTATTATACAGGTCTTAACATGATTACAGTACTACGATTATTATACAGGCTTTAACATGATTACAGTACTACAGTTATTATACAGGTCTTAACATGATTACAGTACTACAGTTATTATACAGGTTTTAACGGGATTACAGTAGTAAAGTTACTATACAGGTCTTAACATGATTACAGTACTACAGTTATTATACAGATCTTAACGTGATTATAGTACTACAGTTATTATACAGGTCTTAACGTGATTACAGTACTACGGTTATTATACAGGTCTTAATGTGATTACAGTACTACAGTTATTATACAGGTCTTAACGTGATTACAGTACTACAGTTATTATACAGGTCTTAACGTGATTACAGTAGTAAAGTTATTATACAGGTCTTAACGTGATTAAAGTACTATGGTTATTATACAGGTCTTAACGTGATTACAGTACTACAGTTATACAGGTCTTAACGTGATTACAGTACTACGGTTATTATACAGGTCTTAACATGATTACAGTACTACGATTATTATACAGGCCTTAACATGATTACAGTACTACAGTTATTATACAGGTCTTAACGTGATTACAGTACTACGGTTATTATACAGGTCTTAACATGATTACAGTATTACAGTTATTATACAGGTCTTAACATGATTACAGTAGTACAGTTATTATACAGGTCTTAACATGATTACAGTACTACAGTTATTATACAGGTCTTAACGTGATTACAGTACTACGGTTATTATACAGGTCTTAACATGATTACAGTACTACAGTTATTATACAGGTCTTAACGTGATTACAGTACTACAGTTATTATACAGGTCTTAACATGATTACAGTAGTACAGTTATTATACAGGTCTTAATGTGATTACAGTACTAAAGTTATACAAGTCTTAACGTGATTACAGTAGTACAGTTATTATACAGGTCTTAACGTGATTACAGTAGTACAGTTATTATACAGGTCTTAACATGATTACAGTACTACAGTTATTATACAGGTCTTAACGTGATTACAGTACTATGGTTATTATACAGGTCTTAAAATGATTACAGTACTACAGTTATTATACAGGTCTTAACGTGATTACAGTACTATTGTTATTATACAGGTTTTAACGTGATTACAGTACTACAGTTATTATACAGGTCTTAATGTAATTACAGTAGTAAAGTTATTATACAGGTCTTAACGTGATTACAGTACTACTGTTATTATACAGGTCTTGATGTGATTACAGTACTACAGTTATTATACAGGTCTTAACGTGATTACAGTACTACAATTATACAGGTCTTAACATGATTACAGTACTACAGTTATTATACAGGTCTTAACATGATTACAGTACTACGGCTATTATACAGGTCTTAACGTGATTACAGTACTATAGTTATTATACAGGTCTTAATGTGATTACACCAAGGTCTTTGATACCATTCCCCACTCAGGAAGCATATAAAAACTCACTAAGCTAGGCATCAACCCCTACATCTCTAGGTGGGTTGCAAACTGGTTCACAGATACAACCCACAGTGTGAAAGTAGCTGACTCCAAGTCGGACTGCAGACCAGTCACGAGTGGAGTCCCACAAAGTTCGGTCTTGGGTCTTCTCCTGTTTGGTATCTACTTCTCTGAAGTCCAGGCCAACACGAAGGGACTCTGGCTGACAAAGTTCGGAGACAATTGCAAGTTGGTAGCTATTATTAATGACCCAAGTGAAGTTGACATCCTACAGAAAGGCCTTACTGAGACTAATGACTGGTGTCAGAACCATGGCCTTAAGCTCAATGTCAAAAAATGTATCATCCCCCTTGGGAAAAAAACAGTTCCCTTGAATTACCACACTGATGGTAGTCCACTGAACACAGAAGGTGGTATAAGAGATCTGGGAACACATTTTGAGAGCAACCTCTCCTTTGACCACCACATTGCCACTGTGGTCAGAAAGTCCTTCTATGTGGCACATCTTATTACTAAGGGTTTTGCATCCAGGAAGAAAGAGGTCATTGTCCCCCTCTACTCTTCCTTCATTAGGCCAGTCATCGAGTACAATGTCTCATTTGGCATGTACTTCACTAGACACCTGCAACAACTGGAGAGCCCACAAAAGTACCTCACAAAGAAGATTCTAGGCCTTAAACACATATCCTATATGGACAGACTCAAAAAACTCCCAACTATTCTCTGTCTCGTATCCCTCCAAACCACACACTCCAGAGACCTCAACCTCATTACCACAATCAACAAAACATCCTGGAGGGACAGGTTTATAACCCAGAGACTGCCCATGCTCTGGAACAGACTTCCCATACATGTCAAGCAGAGTAAGTACCTCACTGGCCCTCTTCAAGAGAAATCTTGTTGAGTGGACGGAAAATAGAAAATTCACCCCGGGAATAACTCCAGTGGCTCTGGGAACTAAGGTTGGGTGGCACAATGCCAGGGTAATCCTATGGGCTAGGCTTGTAAAGGCTCTAGGACCATTAGCCTAGTGCACACCTATGAACAGTACTATGATTATACAGGTCTTAACGTGGTTACAGCACTACAGTTATTATACACGTTTTAACGGGATTACAGTAGTAAAGTTACTATACAGGTCTTAACAGTATTACAGTACTATGATTATTATACAGGTCTTAATGTGATTACAGTACTACGGTTATTATACAGGTCTTAACGTGATTACAGTACTATGGCTATTATACAGCTAGGCAGATGTTTAATTGGGAGTCTCTTCACAAAGACCTTATTTAAGTTAGAACTGGTCTCTACTTGGGAACTTCTGAAGTATGCAATGGGCAGGTTACCAAACTCCCACAACTGCATCACACATATATACCAGTCCCAGTATTTATCTTTTCCCTTTACTGTACACTGAGGTGCTTTTGCTTCATGAGTGGTGCCACTATTTCAGTGCACATTTTCAACAGTACATGATTTCAAAGGTATTTATGTTGACATAGGATGAGGATGCTATTTGTCAACTGCTTCTTCAACAGTATATTCTGTACCAATATTAGTTGCTGCTGTTTTACTTTCAAAGTCTGTTACATGACCTTTGGTTACAAAATCTATTTCGACCCTGTCAGTGAAATGCACTGCGGGATGTGTTACTACAGACAAACCTCCACTTCTGTCTTCTGTGATCACTTTCTTGAGTCATAAACAGCGTTTGCATGTGCATGTCAGCCTCTATTGCTCATAAGGCCAATGAAGCTATCTTATCGAATGACAACTCCACAACTGGCTTCGGATTGGGAATATACTTTTGTTGAATGTACAAACCTTGGAACTTACTGGGAGCTAATATACAAGATTTGATCAAGCATTAAGGCTGGACACCTTTACGCTTACAAAAATATGATTTTATATAATGCTCTAATACCAGCTGTTGATAATGCTAGTAAATTACGCCCTTTTTAAATGATATTAGCTACAGTAAATAATAACAATAAACTGTCTAAAAGAAACAAAACCTAAATTTATAGAATTTCTACTGCTTCTTCAGAAAGCTTGTGAAAAAGAAATTGGAATAATAAACTGGCAAAAGAACAATAAATAAACATTCTGGCCAAGCAAGAGTTATTTTGGTAATATATAAGTGGTGACTCATCAAATTAATGAATGGTGGATTTCTTGTTTTAAAAAAGAATATTACATTTATGGGTAATGTACATAACTGTAGTTAAGCACTTGTTAACATGATGCTTAGACAGAAATTTGATTGAAAATTAAAGAATGCCTACAATTGTTATAACTCACAGTGCATATATTATGTGGAAATGTCAAACTAAGATGCATAATTCTCTTGATTAATAAAGAAATACTGAAAATAACCAAGTCAGTAGGCCAAGAATACCACTGATGTAATTCATACGCGACTATGGATACCCTTTCTTCTTTTACTCTGCTTAGCCAGATAATCCAGGGTATGTACAAAATGCGATATTAAATATGTACCGCAGCATTGCTAACCATTCTTTTTCCACTATGAACCACAAATACCCTCCCACACAGAGAATGTTAGATGTTACCACTGTGGGTGCTTCATTTATAAGTAAAAAGTCCAAATACAGCCAAGAGATGTGTGTGGGTGATGGAATAGATATAAACAAACTATCTTTTACTGTTTAGGAAACATATATTTAAGAGCATCTATGATCAAAAGCAAGTCATCACTTGGAAATATTCATCTTTTTTTCCAATCACAGCAAAGGGATCTTCTGCCAAACCAAAGGAAGTTTTGTAATAAAATCAACTTCCTTTCACTCAGAAACTCATACAACAAACTAGTACATCACAACCTACAATCAAAATTATAATAGATTGTTATGCACTCATTCTTTATCAAAACTATAATTTTATTTATTTATTTTATTTTACATTTGTTTACTGGGATAGTCCGACTGGATACATATCCATTTTCAGTGGAGGCCCGGGGAGAAGAGCTCCAAAAAGACAATCAACAAACTCTTACATTTTTACAGTTTAAAACACAAATATAAGGATTTTTACACAGATGTAAACAAACACAAAAACAGATAAACAAACAAATTATTACATTTTTACTCAGATGGAAAATTCTAGACAGTTTTTAAGAATGATAGGATACTGAATGCCTAGTAGGCTAACCTGGCAGCAGATCCAAGGAGATCATGGGATTTATAAGTTAAGAAGTACAGGCCAACACTAAGGGACTCTGGCTAACAAAGTTCGCAGATGACTGCAAACTGGGAGCCATTATTGAATCCCCAAATGATGTGGATATTCTACAAAAGGGCCTTACAGAAACATATGCTTGGTGCCAGAGCCATGGGCTCAAGCTTAATGCCAAGAAATGTATCATTATCCCCTTTGGGAAAAAAACATGTACCCATGAATTACCATGCATGATATGAGGTAAAACCTAATAGTGCCGGGGTGCTCTCAGGAGCCTTGAACCAGGTTTCAGTTACAGCACAGACATCGATGTTCTCCATACTGAGAAGGGCCTCAGTGTGCATTTTGAGATTTAGACTTCTGGCATTGAGCAGCATTACCCTCAGTTTCTTCCCATTTTTGTTTTCTAGGGTGGTAGGTTAAGAATTTGAGCCTTGCCTAAAAAAGGCACTATGGAGGTGGCAAGAGCCTTAGCCAATATCCGGAATCCCAGGGTGACAGGTGCAAGCCGTCCCTTGCGAAGCAGCGTGGCTTGTCAAGCATGTCATCCCAGGCAGACAGACACTGGATCCCGTTTGAATGACACCAGACATTAAGCCAATTGTTAAAGCTGATCATCTTGTCTCTATATTGTGGCATCATTCTTGGTGAAGGAAGGATACTGCTCAGGGTCAGGGTCATACCTGCCTGGGCTACATAATCAGAGAGCTCCTCTATGTCTCTTTTCATGTAGTCCAGGGAGGTACGTCTCAGGTCGTTCACACCAGCATGGACAATGACTGTATCATATTTGTACTTGCCGTGGAGTGACCCGAGTGCTTGTGTTATGTGGCGGATTCTAGCGCCCGATAGGCAGCTTACTGTGACCCTCTCCTTGTTCAGCCTGGTGAGTGGGACGTCAGTGTGTCTGACTATGGAGTCACCTATGACAAGTATATTTGGTGTTGTATTTGGCCTTAAGGGCTGTGACTGCTTTGTACACTGATTTTGTGGTTTATGTGTTGCTTGTGGGGTGTCTTGAGGTAGCAGTTGTTTGGGTGTCTGCTTTGGAGGCCTCTGCTGTTTAGGTAAATTTTTACTCAGAGCCTCTGAGTATGTCTTTGTGTGTTTATGTGTTTGATTCAGTGGTGTGGTAGCATTATGTGAGGCTGGTTTTGTGGTGTGTGTAGTTGCCTTCTCCTCCTGTCTGGTCTTGTCAGTCCTGAGTTGAGACAGCTCAGCCTCCAGTTTGGCTAAATAGCTGCATCTCTCGCAAGTATTTGTGTTATGTGGGAGGAGGAGAGGGTTGTCTGTGTACATGAGGCAGTTATAACATTGCCTCAAGATTCCCAGATTCACCAGCTGGACCGGAGAGGAGATTGACATCTGCCCTTTGGACATGCTAGAATAATATTGGGAATTCCTTAATAATTGAAAACAAGGGCCAGTGGGGAGTGAGGGTGTAGTGCTTTTAATTTTTAGTGCTGACTTATATAATTGCTTTAGTGAGCAAGTGCCAGGTAACTTGAGTGCAATGTGTTACAAGTAACTAAATGCAAAAACGACAAACAGTAACTTTCTTTCAAGTGAAACAAGGAAATAAGTACAGTAAGCAATGCAGATAACACTAGTGATCCACAGAAGCGCTGAGAAGCCGCGTATTAGGTGGAATTAGCGTTCCAGGGAAATAACAAGCAAACAAACAACAAGCATATAAACAAAGCTAGATTCAGTAGGCCTGGATCTAGTCTATGCTACAGCAAACAAGGTGTACCAATTTCAGTAAGATACAGTTCAAATATTCAGGCACTATAAACCTCTAACCAAAAATTCCCAGCTCAGAAGGGCAGAGTCCAGCCTCTTCTCCCACAAGAGTGCAGACCACGAACCTTCTTAATGTAAAATAACTGGCCTGAAGTCCAAGTGCTTAAACCAGAACTAATACACTTGGACACTGGGCTCTCAATCAGCAGTTCCCAACTTAGAAGGATGAAAGCTACCTGTCCTGCCACCACAGTGCTTGCCACAAACCTTCCTAATGTAAAACAACTGGTCTGAAGCCCATGTGCTTAATCCAAAAGACTTAGAATGATAGCTACAATTTAATCAAGTTACAACCAAGCAGTAATAAATACAATTGAATACTTTAGAGAATGTCTGGATTAGTGCTCAAGTTACACAAACAAAGCTAGAATTAGCTGAGAGCACCCTGGCACTATTAGGTTTTACCTCATATCATGCGTTCCGGCCCCAAAACCCGGACCACACCACAAAAGGAGGGGGTGTATCCATATTCATAAAGGATACCCACACCTCCAGGTTGGTGGCAACGCACAAAGCTTCGGAAACCATCCAGGTGCAACTAACCATAGGCAAAACTGCTCTACAAATTGTAGCATGTTACAGGCCACCCTCTCAAACTCAGGAACCCCACACAGCCTTCCTGAAGACACTGGAGGGTATAAATGTATCTCCAAACACCATCATATTGGGTGACTTCAACTACCCGAATATAGACTGGTAACATTACTCAAGCCCTAACTTTCTAGCCCAACGGTTCCTGGAGTTCATAAATTCAAATGCCATGGAACAGCTAGTCACTGTTCCCACGAGAGGAGAAAATATACTAGATCTCATTATCACAAACATGGGGACAAAATGCTCCACACGAAGTATATCCCTCATTGGTGAGATCTGATCATAAACTAATCTCACTGGAAATCCACATCCGCCCCTACCCCAAACAAAAAGACCACAGTGAAGAACTTCTCTAAAGCAAACTTCACACTACTCAAGACTGGTGTGGTATCCTTCAAGGCCCCTGAGCCAGTGGAAACCACAACCCAAGCTGGAAGCCCTTACAAATGCCTTCTATGAACACCTCCAGGACTGCATGGATCAGGCAATCCCAAATAAAACCAAGACTCTTTCCACAAAGGGCAAACGTCCAGTCTGGTGGACCCCAGCCATTAACAAACTTTACAATAAGAGGAGAAAGCTATTACATGATAGAACAAAATCCATAAAAGGGAAGTCACCCCTGATCATTATTAGTAACAAAATACGAGCACTCATAAAATCAACTAAGGCCAATTTTGAGAGAAAAATTGCCATGGATTCAAAGGACAATCATAAGGCCTTTTTCAGCTATGTTAGGAATCTGGGTGGAAACTCCCAGATATGCTCAGAATTTGTCCAAAATGATACAAAAATCACTGAACCCACAGACATTGCCAACATACTGGCAGACAGGTTCAGTGCAAACTTCACCTCCCTCTCCCCCCCTAAAGGAGAGATAACTATCCCAGTGGAGTGTAGCCTCCCAGACATCCCAAATGCGCAGGTGAAAGCTGCTCTCTAAAGCTAAAAACACAGCATCAATGGGACCGGATGGTGTCCCCGGCTGTGTGCTACACGAGCTAAATGAGGAATTAAACCCGCACATAACGCAGCTGTTTAATCTCAGCCTTACCACAGGATACGTGCCCAAGGAGTGGCGTACAGCAACTGTGGTCCCACTCCACAAAGGCGGTGCCTCTACGGACCCTGGTAATTACCACCCCATAAGCTTAACAAGTCTAGTCTGCAAAGCTATGGAGAGGATCATAATGGAGCTCATAAACAAAGATATAGAGGACTTGCAGACATTGGACCCGACCCAGTTTGGCTTCGTCAAGGGCAGATCATGCCTTTTGAACTTGGTCGACTTCTTCGAAACAGTCACCAAGGCCATTGATGAGGGAAAGGCAGTCCATACAGCCTACCTTGACCTTGCAAAAGCTTTTCGACACAATACCCCACTCGGTATTGTACAAAAACTTACCAGCTTAAATGTAAACCCATATGTCACAAGATGGGTTGCAAACTGGCTTAAGGAGAGAACCCACAGGGTTAGAGTTGCTGGCGCTATGTCAGACTCCAAGCCGGTCACAAGTGGTGTCCCACAGGGCTCGGTCCTTGGCCCCTATTGTTCGGCATCTACTTCTCAGAAGTACAGGCCAACATGGGAGGACTTTGGCTGACGAAGTTTGCAGATGACTGCAAACTGGGCCATAGTGGAAAGTGCATCGGACACGGATATCCTTCAGAAGGGACTCATGGAAACAGATAGCTGGTGCCAGAGCCATGGCCTGAAGTTAAACGCCAAAAAATGTATAGTCATACCCTTCGGGAAAAACAAGGTAACCCCAAGCTACCATATAGGTGGCAATCCACTAAGCACAGAAGAGGTTATCAGGGACCTGGGGACCCAGGTTGACAGTGGCCTTTCTTTTGACACTCACATTGCTAAAGTGGTTAGAAAGACCTTCTACATTGCCCACCTGATCATAAAGGGATTCACATCCAGATCTAGTGAGGTCATTGTTCCCCTGTACTCTTCGCTTATCAGACCAATGATCGAGTACAATGCCCCATTCGGGATGTATCTCACCCGACATCTGCAGCAATTGGAGAGACCCCAAAAGTTCCTCACCAAAAGGATAAAGGGACTCCAAAATCTGTCATATGCTGCCAGATTGAAGAAACTCCAGCTCTATTCAGTCGCATACCATCTGCTCAGAGGTGACATGTGCCTGACATACAAGGCCATGTCCAACCCGAATTAATGGACATGCTCCACCTCAAAAATCCAAATCCACCAAAACCACTAGAGCAAGCGACTTAAACCTTAGCACGGATATAAATAGGGCGTGCTGGAGGGATAGATTTATCACTCAGAGACTCCCTATGCTGTGGAATAAAATCCCGGTCCATGTGAGGCAGAGCACCTCGCTGGCTCTGTTCAAGAGAAATCTTGACCTGTGGATGGGAGATCGTAGGTTTACCCTGGGAATCATCTCTGTGTCACTGCTGGACAGAGGCACAACAAACTAATGGGTACAGTATTTTTTTCATATAAGGGGTGGCGTAAGCCACAAAACTTTGGGCTAGGCTTATAAATGCCTTAGGGCAGATAGCCTAGTATAAACCTATGAACCTATGAACCACATAGGTGGCAGTACACTAAACACTGAAAGTGTGATAAGAGCCTTAGGGACACAGGTGGACAGTGGTATCACCTTCGATAACCACATTGCCACAACAGTCAGGAAATCCTTCTATGTGGCACACCTCATCACTAAGGGCTTTTCATCCAGAAAAAAGGAGGTCATTGTCCCACTGTATCCATCCCTCATTAGACCCATTACAGAGTACAACACCCAGTTTGGTATGTACCTCACAAGACATCTGCAACAGCTGGAAAGGCTGCAGAAATACCTCACTAAAAGAATCACAGGCCTAAAGCAGATACCCTATGCTGACCGTCTAAAAAAACTCCAGCTATACACTGTGGCAGGTCTATATTAAATCACTGAACGCTTAAAAAAGTGAACGGTGCTTAATCGACCCTATGTAAGCGAAAGCTTACAATATCGAAGTGTCAGAACAGTGTTTTTTTCCCCAAGGGAAAAAAAATTGCTGTTCCAACAAAAAAAAAAAAAAAAAAATCAATTACAAACATTGCATTAAGTGGGGGGGGGCTTCGCCCACCCCACTTAAATATACGAACTCCGAGACCGCACTACAGTGCCAAAAACATCAAAGTAATGAAGCGGCCAAGCGAATTCTTTCCCAGGGAAAGAATTCGCTTAACAGCTTTGATATTTTCCGTTTTCAGTCTTTTCAGTTCGACCAAGACGCATTCGACAGAATGAGTCTTCGGTCTTCTAATATAGACCCTCTGTGGCATATCGTCTACTCAAAGGTGATCTCTGCTTAACATACAAGGCCATGTCAAACCCTGAGCTGTTGGACATGCTCCACTTAAAGAAATCCCAATCCCTCAGAGCCACACACTCCGGGGATCTAAACCTTGTCATCACAATGAACAAAACATGCTGGAGGGATAGGTTCCTGACCCAGACACTCCCCATACTCTGGAATAGACTGCCCATATATGTCAAGTAGAGCACCTCCTTGGCCCTCTTCAAAAGGAACCTTGACGATTGGATGGGAGATAGGAAATTCACCCTGGGGATCACGTCAGTCGCCCTGCTAGACAGGGGTCCAGGGAAGTAAATATTGTGGGAAGAAATATCTAGGGAATTGTTATGGCTAGGCTTGTATAGGCCCTAGGGCCAATAGCCTAGTACCAACCTATGAACCTATAAGAAACAATAAAGTGTAGGCAGAAGTCCTCCATGTGCACACGAATGATGGTTAGACTTAGTCTGGATTAGGACAAGGACATAGCCATTACTTTTTAAAGTACTAAATCAGACTTTTCTTGAATTGAGGTTCAGATGTAAGATTAGCAGGAAGAGAATTCCAAGTTTTGCCAACAGAGTTACCAAATAGAGATTTACCGGCTGTGTTGTTGGATTTGAGAGTTCAGATGAACGAAGTGCGCTAAGGTTACTGTAGGAGGTTTTTAAGTACGGGTGTATTATCTGGTTGGTAGATGATCTTGTGTGCAACTATTAGGTGGTTAACCTGAAGTAGGTTAGGCAGTTCAAGCCATCCTAGTAAATTTAGGTTATGACAGTGATGAGTTCTGTAGGCTGCATCAGTAGCAAATCCTGCAATGTGATTATAGCTGCTAGAAAGTTTATTAAGGTCAGTTTTGCTGAGGTTTGTAAATAGAGGGGAAGCATAGAGGAGGGTGGAGAGTAGATGTGTACGAGCAATGACAGTTCTGGCTAATGGCGTTAGGAAGGACTTGATCCGATATAATGAGCCAAGTTTTTTATTAACTGTTTTAATAGTTTTACTGATATCCAGATCAAACTTAAGGTTATCTATTATAACTCCTAGCAGTTTGGTTGAGGAATCTGGGGAAATAATGGTGCCATTGTTG